>NW_026020374.1:254800-499837 GCF_900185275.1 Solanum verrucosum
AAAATATCGACATCATACATCTCTGGAAGGTCGCTGGAGCATTGCACAATCCGAATGACATTCGTTTGAAAGCAAAAGTCCCATATGGGCAAGTGAAGGTGGTCTTCTCTTGGTCTTCTGGAGCTATAGAAATTTGATTGTAGCCCGAATACCCATCAAGAAAACAATACCAACCCTTGCCTGCAAGTCTATCTAACATCTGGTCCATGAAAGGCATAGGGAAGTGGTCTTTCTCTGTCCACGCATTCAACTTCCGGTAATACATGCAAACTCTCCATCCAGTGACAGGCCTCATTGGAACAAGCTCATTTCTTTCATTTGGAACCACAGTCATACCACCTTTTTTAGATACACACTGCACAGGACACACCCAATTACTAACTGAGATGGGATAAATAACTCCCGCATCCAGCCACTTGATGATCTCCTTTTTGACTACCTCTTGCATAAGTGGATTTAATCTTCTCTGGTGCTCAACACTGGGCTTATGGTCTGGCATGAGTTGGATTTTGTGAGAACAGATACCGGGGGGATCCCAATGATATCTACAATAGTCCACCCAATTGCTCGCTTGAACTTCTTTAATACAGTCACCAAACACTCTACTTGCCTTGAATTCAAATTTGCTGCAATGATGACCGACAAAGTATTCTCTTTGCCTAAATATACATACCTCAAGTGCGGTGGTAGAGCTTTAAGCTCTAATTTCGGTGCCTCCACAATAGATGGTCTTGTGGGTGGGGACTCGCGATTCTTCATGTCTAGCTCATACTTCTTTGGTTTGGATCGGTATTCAAACTTATCAAGTGCGGCTACCAACTCATCATATTCTTCAATACCATCACTACCAAAATTCATCATGACTGCTGCTAGTGCCTCAACACCTAATCGCTCTTCAATTTGCACTTCTGACCCACTCTCCACTCTGTAAGTTATAGCAGATACTGTTTGTAGCTCACCATTCTGCTTCATGGATCTACAGATATTGAAAGTTGCTTCTTCATTGTTCAGTCTGAACTTCATCTGTCCCTTTTCCATATCAACCAACGCACGCCCTGTGGCAAGAAATGGTCTCCCAAGGATGATGGGAACCTCAAAATCAACCTCACAGTCAAGGATCACAAAATCCGCCGGAAAGATGAAAGACTCTACTTTCACTAGCACATCATGGAGCACACCTATGGGCCTCTTCACAGTCCGATCAGCCATCAGTAACCGCATTGCAGTGGGCTTTGGATCCCCTAGACCCAACTTCTTGTAAATAGATAAAGGCATGAGGTTGATGCTAGCACCAAGATCACACAATGCCTTAGCAAAGTGTAATAACTCTATAGTACATGGGATCGTGAAAGCACTAGGGTCTTTCTTCTTCTGCACCAGAGATCTTGTAGCAATAGCACTACAATGCTGCAATCTATCATCATCTTCAAAACTCACAGAGCTTTTCTTTGTCACCATATCTTTCATGAATTTTGCATATCCAGGCATTTGCTCCAAGGCTTCTATCAAAGGGACATTGATAGAAAGCTGCTTCAACATAGTGATAAACCTGCGATATTTCCCATCTTCAGTCTTCTTCACTAACCTTTGAGGAAAGGGTGGTGGAGGTCTAGGTATGGGAACCACTTTCTGAGGTATCTCCACTTCTTGTTCTGTCACAACCTCTGACTCCTCTCTAACTTTCACCACATCATCTTCTTTTCTATTCTCAACTTCTACCACAGACGGCATAGGTGAATCCATGGTTTGCTTACCTCCTCGAGTGGTAATTGCCATATAATGTCCATCATTCTTTGGATTCTGGATGGTGTTGCTAGGAAGAGTGCCAGGTTGACGCGGGTTCACTGTAGTAGACAACTGCATCATATGCTGCTCTAGGTGCTTTATTGACACTGCATGGGCATCAACCTTTTGACCAATACCAGATAAGTCGTTTCTCATCTCCTTCACATTCTCATCAGTAGCATCAAACCTTCTCATCATCTTCTGCAGCATATCTTCAATACGCGTCATATTACCTCCAACTTCCCTAGCACCAGATTCCCGATTTTGAGGGGTAACATAGGGTCCAACCCGATCATTTCTGTTGCCATAGTTGTTCCTATTGTAGTTGTTGTCGCGATTGAAGTTCCCATCTCGGACATAGTGACCCTCTCGGTTGTAATTTCCATAGTTCCGACCTTGGTGCCAATTTTCCGTGTTGGATCCTTGGGCGTTTGGTCGGAAACCCCCCGTCTGATCATTTACCGCATAAGTGTCCTCTTCATAGTAACACTCCTCAACTGGTGGTGGAGTTCTAGTTAAGTAATTTACAGCATTTACCTTTTCTGCTCCTCCACTCACATGCTTCAATACCAACCCCAACTCTGTCCTCATCTGAGCCATCTCCTCACAAATATCATCTGCAGAGTTAACAGTAGCATTATGAACAACAAATGTGTTTCTCCCAGTATCTGACCTTCTAGTGCTCCACGCTTTATTGTTGCGAGAGATCCTCTCCAATTTTTCAGCAATCTGTGCGTATGTACAATCACCATATGAACCTCCAACAATAGTGTCAAGTACTGCTTTATTGTTATCATCCTGTCCTCGGTAGAAATATTCCTTCAGTGACTCATCATCAATACGGTGATTTGGGACACTTCTTACGAAAGCAGTGAATCTGTCCCACGAGCTACTCACAGACTCTCCAGGTAATGCCACAAAATTGTTGACCCGATCGTTGTGATTGAGCTTCTTAGATACTGGATAGTACTTTGCTTTAAATACCTCTGCTAGTTGGTCCCATGTGAAAATTGAGTTATAAGGAAGCTCAGTGAACCAGACTGCAGCATCGCCTGTCAGTGACAGAGGGAACACTCGTAACCCAATGACGTTCATATGCAAGTCTGGTCTGCCTACACAACTTTTGCAAACCACCCTAAGCTTGGCAAAGTGAGCATGTGGATCCTCCGATGGCGATCCTGAAAATAAGCCTCTTGCTGTAAGCATCTGCATCAAACTACTAGTCACCACAAATGTGTGCCCTGAAGGTAGAGGAGGTAGGATGATGGGTCCATCGGAATCTGCTATGTCGATGTTGCCCCGATAGTTGTCATGGTGTTGTGGGCCTGGTGGACCATGCACTCTCACTGCATCTCCCAATTGATTTTCAGCTAGACCCCGGTTTTCCCCACCAACTACTCTTGGCTGCTGTAACTCAACTGCTTGTGTGAAACAAATAGTAAGACTTAATATTGTAATCAATAATTAAATTCAACTTTGGTTGTTATCAAGATAAGAGAAATAACTAGGGTACACGTGTTCCCCATAATCTCATAACGCAATAATCCTAATAATAACAATCTTTTTCTAGTGTATTACATGCAAAGTGATAAGTTAGGTATCTCTAAATCCTTGGTCCGGCATCTAGAGAATTTCACCCCGCACCTTGGTCCGGCTACGTGTGTATAATTTACTAACCCTTACCTTTACCTCATATTAGACATCATAATTGATGTTTGACTTAGTTATTACTTTGCACCAATCGACACTAGCCTATTAGATAGTATCACACTAAATCTATGTTGATAATTCTTTTTTTGTTAATTACCTCCTTGGTCCGGCAAGTAGTAACATGGCGAGTTCTAACGTTGGCCACCGTTAAAAAGACTTCTAAACGAAAGAATTATCAATGCATGCAAAATACTAGTCAAGAATTGCTTATTTAGTATTCATACTTTGTTAATCGATCATGGTTCCCACAACCCTAGTTGTGGATTTAGTTACTCATATTAGAAAGAACACAATTCATAATTGTAGATGGAGAAGTCATGAACTTACGTAAAGAGAATAATAAACCCAGAAAATTAACTTGAATTGCAAAGCCAAAATCTTCAAAACGAACTTGGGAAATCAATAATTGCTAGGGTTGCAAATTAATCTCCAAAGTTACAAAGCAAAAATAGAATAATAGTGTCTAACCCCCAAAAACGAGGTTTACATGCCCTATTTATAGAAAACAAATCCTAAAAAAAAAAGGAAACAAATTAGGGAAAGTTTTGTTTAGGTACGCGTCTTCGATCCACGAGACTGACTTACGGACATAAGGCACGACATAAGAGTATGAAGAAAGTGAAACATCTTAACGTCTTATAGCCTCTCGCTCATAGGTATGTCATGACTCACACAGATGAACAAGACTCTACTAGACGTGGCTTGTGAGACGACATCCTAAAAGTACCATTCCAAAATCTTTGCTCTGATACCATGTTTGTTACGACCCAAGCCTATGCCCCGGAAGCGACACGGAATACAAGACTATGAAGAGCCTTATCTTGTATCATAGTTCATTTTATTGCATCGATAATAGAATACGTATGGAATTAAAACTTTTTATTCCAAATCATACGATTCAAAACATACTAAACATTCAAAACATTGCAGCGGAAGTCTACTGGTATCACATGGCCATCTTAATTCAATCTTAGAAACACCAACAAGTAGGGTCACGACTTTTCACTTGAAAACTCTAGAAAGTGTCTAATACAAAGAAGTAAAACAAAACATAAGGCTTCTAAAACGTGTCTCCGAATGATGAGGACGTACCGCTCTAACTTGGGAGTCTCAATCCAAGTCTTTACTAGAACTAGCAAGTCACTTCCCGCAACCTAGACTTGTAGACATAGAGGAAAATATGGAATTAGTACGCACAAATGTACTAAGTATGATGACCATACGAAAACATTCTAAAATAGACATTTTGGTTTGGAAACCATACATGATACCAATTTCAAGATATTTCATGGACATAAGAATAAGAGGCATCAAATACAAGTATTACCAACATCCAAGTCATTATCATCACATTTCCACCAAAGGTGAATTTACCATTCTCCTCATGCTCCTTTAATGTCAAGGCACAATACAAGAACATATATATCAAGCAAGGCATCTCAATAATCTTAGGGTCCCTATCTATAATAGCCCTAAGAAACAGTTAAGTAAGATATGAAGTGGCATCCCATTCTACCTCTTCACACCACATCTAAGTGTTCCTCTAGGCAACCGTAGATAAGACTCCTTTCATTTCAACATATCATGCTAAACGACTCATATCACTAACTCAAGTGAAACATGTTTCATATCGTTTAGTCTACTACGACATACATCATATCATGGAAGACATGCACCATTTCATAAATACATGTGAGACATACATCATATCATAGAAGACATACATCATATTATAGAAGACATACACCATTTCATATAGACATGTGAGACATACATCATATCATAAAAGACATAAAGACAACTTGTTTCATTTAGAACTCATTCTTTCATTAGGTAGTAGAGGTTCTCACTATAGCCCTCTTGAAGCCTAATCGTGCAAATCCATGGATCGCATCCCATACTACTACCCACGCGCCATAGAACATCTCAAGAAACCATAATGGGTACCTCACATGATGGGAATAAACATTTAACTGAAATAGACTATGAGAGCTAAAGCATAGAATCCGGTGTCATGTAACCCCACACCATAAGAGGTGATCAACTTTCCGAAGGTCGATCGGTGATTAGACAAATGGATCCACTAGCTATCCTATGTGGGCACATAGTGAAGGGACAAAGAGATTGCAACATGACTCCCCACCTCAAGTAACGTATGGGCATCCATCACATGGGATTTCTACTAGATACCTCACCTCAACTATCGTGAGAGCATCCATCCCACTCAATGACCTCTCAGTGGTTAGCCTTCCTTCCCATAGAGTAGTTCATGTCATTAGTTCATTAGGGAACAGAGATTTTTACGAGATAACCCTGCCTCAACTAACGTATGGGAATCCATCTCATACCAACATGCATAAGTCTTTTAGAGATGGAGGTTGTTGCTAGATAACCCAACCTCAACTAACGTATGGGCATCCATCTCCAAGGATTGCTACTAGATACCCCGCCTCAACTATCGTGAGGGTATCCATCCTCTCCCAATATGAGGATAGCTCATATATTCAAATATGAGAATAACCTTTCAAATAAGAATCCCTTAACATGCTTTAGTGAACAGTTGAGAATAACCTTTCAAATCAACACATCATAACATTCATGATCATATAACTTCATACATGCTTGCAAGAAAAGGAAACCTAAGTCTACCAATTCAAGATACATTAAAAAGGAAGAAACCTTCCATATGCAAACATCTTCGTTCATAAGTGCGTAATTGAGAATGTCCTTTCAATACTAGCACACTTGCATTCTAGGTATGATTACATTACTTGCATTTGGATCATACACCCCATACCTCATATCATATACCTGCATTCATTCTTCATAATATGCTCATGCATACATTCTTTATATCTCCACATACCAATAATTATTCATAATTAGGCTTGCATAATAATATTACTTCAATAAACTAATTCAATTTAAGAATCTCTTAATCACTTTCTTGAACAATCCACAAACCCACTTCTTAGGGCACCATTGAAGACTTTAGGAAAACATGGGTTCTTTGAGAGTTTTCTTCATAAAACCACAATCAACATCAATACAATCACATCACTTTATAATAAACCCATTTAAAACAATTGAAGTTTGAACCCATGTTGAAGAGTCAAAGACCTAGGTTTTTGAAGTTTTGTAATCTTTGAAAAAAACTTTGATAGGACTCTAGGGTGAGAGCTAACCCTAGATAAAGAGCCACCATACCTTAATCCGATGAAATCCACAAGAAATTTGAGGAGAAACGACCTTGAAATCGCCAAACCCTAGCTTCAATAGCTCCCTTCTTCTTGTTCTCTAATGGAGGGTTTCTAGTGAGAGAAAATATTTGAGAGGAGACTGGTTTCCTTTAATTCTATTTGGAGGGACTTAAATGAAAGGTTTTAGGTCTTAAAAGGGTTATATACATGTAGGGAAAGGAATAAAATAATAAGGACTCAACTAAGGAAAAGAACTAAGGACCCTAAAGTTTTAGCTTAAAAATTCTGCCCCTTACCCGCTTGAGCGACCCTTTTGGACAGTTGGTCCCGCCAAGTGCACTAGGCGACTCGCCAAGTGCACCGTTGGCCCGCCCTTTTTTCCAGAAGGCTCACCAAATGGGCAGTCCATTGGGCGATGGAGGGGTACCAAAGGGAGACATGCCAACCTGGTTGGTGAGCTACCTTTTAGCTCGCTCTTTGGTCCAACATCATGGCCAAATGAGGCAGCCATTAGGCAATCACAAGGGCAGATGGGCGAGTTGACCAACCCTTTGGGCGATTAACCTGCCCCATCGCCAACCAACCCCTCTAAAATCAATGTTTCTACTACCCTTTCTTGCTAGCATAGGTCCTTAGTTGCACCCTAGACTTCATCCTCACCCCATTAAGGTCCTAAAAACTGCCCATACACCAACTCAAAGTCACAATAACCCAAACATTATGGATCTAGTTGATCCTATCATTTTCCGAGTCGTTACATTATCCCACACTTAGGAACATTTGTCCTCGAATGATACTTTAAAAATTCAAGGAAGTAACGACTCAAAACTAGCAGGCCATCAAACATACAACGTCATAATCCATGCACCAACTAAAGAAACATCTACTTTATCTCAATATGTATTCATTGCATTCTACAAATTCATTAGGCACACATACTTCATCATTTCTTTGTTTAAATGGAGGAACTACCTTCTCCGATCATAAGCATGCTCACTATAACAACATTAAGCAAAAAATATTATACTACTCTGAAAAGCACACATAGGCATAATCGTACATTCACTTCTGAAATTCAATACAAGCATCTCATACTAATTACACAACAACATGAGGGAATATAGATCAATTACTCATTTTATCGTTCAATCATAATCTCATCAAGAGCATGAATAACATAAGGAAACCATGCAACTCATAATCATGCATGACTCCAAAACATGAAATAAGCTACTAAGAACTCTAAGTCTCAAGCTTGAATAGGAATAGAAGAAAGTGATAAGGATACCATAATTCTTCACCACCTCATAATCAACATACTATCCCCGACTCAAGGAAGAACTCATACTCATACTAGGCTAACATGCACACAACATGAGGACGTCAACATCACATTCTAACTCAAAGGAAACCATCATTTACCGGTGTCTTCACTCGGATGACTTTCCTTATTTTCTTTAGCTTGAAGAACATAGAAACGATTCTTCTTGGGAATATTAGGATCCGGTCCATTATAAGAAGATTGCTTGGCCTCTCTCCCCATATCCATTAGTGTAGGACAGTCTATCATCTTATTCCCTTCTTTCCATACCCCAAGCAACCATCCGTACCGGTGAGATACTTATCCAAATGGTGTTTTCCACAATTATCACATGTAGGCCTATCATAAGGAGAGCCACCTCCACTTCCTCCTTGAGATTTAGGGTCAGATACCCTACCTTTGCTCACCATAGAAGAATCATAGGAGGAATTTTGGTTCATTGACCTCCTTTTGAACTTAGGTTGGCCTTGATCATCGGATCTAGACCTCTTCATTTCCCTATTCTTTTCGAGGAGCTTTTCATCCTCCATTTCTTAGCATAAACTATAAGACGAGATATATCCAAGTTATCATGAAGCATAGCCGAACGACATTATTTTCTCATCAAGCTAGATACACCAGTCACGAACATACCGATTTCATCTCTAGGATCCACAACCATAGAAAGAGCATATTTAGAAAACTCGGGGAACTTAAGAGAATACTCCTCAACCCCCATACTCCATTGACGAAGGTTGATAAACACTTCTAGTTTTGCTTCCCCTTTCTACCTAGGAAAGAATATATCGAGAAAGCTCTCTTGAGCACCTTCCAAACTATAGCAACCGCTTCTTCCGACTTATTTCTCTTCCATTGAGAATGCCACACTTGTGCCACACCCTTTAATTAATAAGCGGCCAACTCCACTTTCTCCCTAGTAGTCACCCCCATAGCATCTACAATCTTATAAACCTCATCTAGGAACTCTTGAAGTTCTTCACCACTTGAGAGCCAAATAACCAAGGAGGATTCATTCTAGTAAAATATCTTAACCTCGAAGCCATAGTGCTCTCATTAGGGTTCTCATGTGCTCTAGCATCCCTAGTCACTTGAGCCGTCAAATTATGAGTCAAGGTTTGGAGAGCCGTTCTTATCTCAACATTAGTCATAGCCCCTCCATCAATAGGAACTTGAACTTCCTCATTTTCGGGAACTTGACCATCTAGAGGAACTTGACTACCCTGAGGAGCTTGATTACCTTGAGGAGCTTGATTCTCTAGAGGATGAACTCCAATATTCACACCCTCTCCTTCTACCCTCCTAGCGTTATTCCTTCTTTTTTTCATATCACACAAGAGAAGGGGTCAGGAAAAGGACAACTATAGATCTAGCTCTAAGGCATGACATAAGAGTATGAAGAAAGTGAAACATCCTAATGTTCTATGGCCTCTCGCTCATAGGTGTGTCGTGACTCACACTGATGAACAAGACTCTACTAGACGTGGCTTGTGAGACGACATCCTAAAAGTACCATTCCAAAATCTTTGCTTTGATACCATGTTTGTTACGACCCGAGCCTATGCCCTGGAAGCGAAACAATATACAAGACTCCGAAGAGCCTCATACAAGCCTCATACTTCATTTCATTGCATCGATAATAGAATCTGTACGGAATTAAAACTTTTTATTCAAAACCATACGAGTCAAAACAAACTAAACATTTAAAACATTGCAGCGGAAGTCTATTTGTCTCACATGGCCTTCTTAATTGAATCTTAGAAAAACCAACATAAGTAGGGTCACGACCCTTTTCACTTGAAAAGTATAGAAAGACACCAATACAAAGAAGTAGAACAAAACATAAAGATTCTAAAATGCGTCCCCGAATAATGAGGACTTACTACTCTAACTTGGGACTCTCAATCCAAGTCCTCACTAGAACTAGCAAGTCACTTGCCGGAACCTACAATTGTAGACATAGAGGAAAATATGAAGTTAGTACACAAAAATGTACTAAGTATGTTGACCATGCGAAAACATGCTAAAACGGATATTTTGGTTTGGAAACCATGCATGATACCAATCTCAAGATATTTCATGAACATAAGAATAAAAGGCATCAAATACAAGTATTACCAACATCCAAGTCATTATCATCACATTTCCGAACTTACCATTCTCCTCATGCTCCTTCAATGTCAAGACACAATACAAGAACATATATATCAAGCAAGGCATCTCAATCATCTTAGGGTCCCTATCTATAATAGCCCTAAGAGACACGTAGGTAAGATATGAAGTGGCATCCCATACTACCTTTTCAAACCACACCTAAGTCTTCCTCCAGGCCACCATAGATAAGATTCCTTACATTTCAACATATCATGCTAAATAACTCATATCACTAACTCAAGTGAAACATGTTTCATATCATTTAGTCAACTACGACATACATCATATCATGGAAGACATGCACCATTTCAAATAGACATGTGAGACATACATCATATCATAGAAGACATACACCATTTCGTATAGACACGTGAGACATACATCATATCATAGAAGACATACACCATTTCATATAGCCAGTTGAGACATACATCATATTATAAAAGACATAAAGGCAACTTGCTTCATTTAGAACACATTCTTTCATTAGGAAGTAGAGATTCTCACTATAGCCCTCTTGAAGCCTACTCGTGCAAATGCATGGATAGCATCCCATACTACTACCCACGCGTCATAGTACTTCATAAGACACCATAATGGGTACCTCACATGATGGGAATAAGCATTTAATCGACATAGACTATTAGAGCTAAATCATAAAATCTGGTGTCATGTAACCCCACACCGTAAGAAGGTGATCAACTTGCCTAAGGTCGATCAATGATTAGCCTAATGGATCCACTAGCTATCCTATGTGGGCACAAAGTTAACGGACAAATAGCTTGCTACATGACACCCCACCTCAACTAATGTATGGGCATCCATCACCTTGGATTTCTTCTAGATACCCCGCCTAAACTATCATGAGAGCATCCATCCCACTCAATGACATCTACGTGCTTAGCCTTCATTCCCATAGAGTAGTTCATGTCATTAGTTCATTAAGAAAGAGAGATTATTACTAGATAACCCCGCCTCAAATAACATATGGGCATCCATCTCATACCAACATACGTAATTCTTCTGGGGATGGAGATTTTTGCTAGATAACCCTGCCTCAACTAACGTATGTGCATCTATCTCCAAGGATTGCTAGTAGATGCCCCGCCTCAACTATAGTGAGTGCATCCATTCTCTCTCAACATGAGGATAGCTCATAGATTCAAACATGAGAATAACCTTTCATATAAGAATCCCTTAACATGCTTTAGTGAAAAGTTGAGAATAACCTTTCAAATCAACACATCATAACATTGATGATCATATAACTTCATACATGCTTTCAAGAAAAGGAAACCTAAGTCTACCAATTCAAGATACATTAAAAAGGAAGGAACCTTCCACATGCAAACATCTTCGTTCATAAGTGCATAATTGATAATGTCCTTTCAATACTAGGACACTTGCATTCTAGGTATGATTATATTACTTGCATTTGGATCATACACCCCATACCTCATATCATGTTCATACATTCATTCTTCATATCATGCTCATGCATACATTGTTTATATCTCCACATACCAACTATTATTCATAATTAGGCATTCATATTCATATTATTTCAATAAAATAATTCAATTTAAGAATCCCTTAATCATTTGCCTGAACAATCCACAAACCCACTTCTTAGGGCACCATTGAAGACTTTAGGAAAACATGGGTTCTTTGAAAGTTTTATTCATAAAACTACAGTCAACATCAATACAATCACATTACTTCATAATAAAGCCATTTAAAACAACTGAAGTTTGAACCCATATTGAAGAGTGAAACATCTAGGTTTTTGAAGTTTTGCAAGCTTTGAAAAATACTCTGATAGGACTCTAGGGTGAGAGCAAACCCTAGATAAAGAGCCACCATACAGTAATCCAAAGAATTCCACAAGAAATTTGAGGAGAAATGACCTTGAAATCGCCAAACCCTAGCCTCAATAGCTCCCTTCTTCTTCTTCTCTAATGGAGGGTTTCTAGTGAGAGAAAATATTTGAGAGGAAATGGGTTTCCTTTAATTCTATTTGGAGGGACTTAAATGAAAGTGTTTAGGTCTTAAAAGGGTTATATACATGTAGGGAAATGAATAAAATATTAAGGACTCAACTAAGGAAAAGAACTAAGGACCCTAAAGTTTTAACTTAAAAATTCTGCCCCTTGCCCGCTTGAGCACGCCTTTTGGACACTTGGGCCCGCCAAGTGCACTAGGCGACTCATCAAGTGCACCTTTGGCCCGCCCTTTGTTCCAGAAGGATCACCAAATGGGCAGTCCATCTGGCGATAGAGGGGTGCCTAAGTGAGACACGCCAACCTGGTTGGCGAACTACCCTTTAGTTTGCCATTTGGTACAACATCATGGCCAAATGAGGCACCCATTATGCGACCACAGGGGCAAATGGGCAAGTCGCCCAACCCTTTGGACGATCAACTAGCCCCATCGCCAACCAACCCTTCTAAAATCAATGTTTCTACCACCCTTTCTTGCTAGCATAGGTCTTTACTTGCACCATGGACTTCATCATCACCCCATTAAGTTCTTAAAAACAGCCCATACACCAACGTAAAGTCACACTAACCCAAACGTCATGGCTCTAGTTCGTCCTATCATTTTCTGAGTCGTTACATTATCCCCCGCTTAGGAACATTCGTCCTCGAATGACACTTTAAACATTCAAGGAAGTAACGACTCAAAACTAGCAGCCCTTCAAACATACAACATCATAATCCATGCACCAACTAAAAAAGCATAACCTTTATCTCAACATGTATTCATTGCATTCTACAAACTCATTAGGCACACATACTTCATCATTTCTTTCTATAAATGGAGGAATTGCCTTCTCCGATCATAAGCATGCTCATTTTAACAACATGAAACCAAAAATATTAAATTACTCTAAAAAACACACATACTCATGATCATACATTCACTTAATTAATTCACAACAAGCATCTCATACTAATTGCACAACAAAATGAGGGAATATAGATCAATTACTCATTTTATCAATCAATCATAATCTCACCAAGAGCATAAATAACATAAGGAAACCATGAAACACACAATCATGCATGACTCCAAAACATGAAATAAGCTACTAAGAACGCTAAGTCTCAAGCTTGAATAAGAATAGAAGAAAGTGATAAGGATACCAAAATTCTTCACCACCTCATAATCACCATACTATCCCCGACTCAAGGAAGAACTCATAATCATACTAGGCAAACATACACACAATATAAGGACCTCAACAACACATTCTAAATCAAAGGAAACCATCACTTACCGGTGTCTTCACAAGGATGGCTTTCCTTACTCTCCTTAGATTGAAGCATATATAAATGATTCTTCTTGGGAGCATTGGGATCCGGTCTACTATAAGAACATTGCTTGGCCTCTCTCCCCTTATCCATGAGTGTAGGAGAATCTCTCATCTTATGTCCCTTCTTTCCACACCCAAAGCAACCATCCGTACTGGCAAGACACTTATCCAAATGGTGTTTTCCACAATTAGCACATGTAGGCCTATCATAAGGAGAATCACCTCCACTTTCTCCTTGAGATTTAGGGTTAGATACCCCACCTTTGCTCACCATAGAAAAATCATAGGAGGAATTTTGGTTGATTGGACTCTTTATGAACTTATGTTGACCTTGATCATCAGATCTATACCTCTTCAATTCCCTATTCTTTTATTGGAGCTTTTCATCCTCCATTTTCTTAGCATAAAGCATAAGACCAGATATATCCATGTTAGCATGAAGCATAGCTGAACGATATTCTTTTCTCACCAAGCTAGATACACCCATCACGAACCTACTCATTTCATATGTAGGATCTGCAACCATAGTAGGAGCATATTTAGAAAACTCGGTGAACTTAAGAGAATACTCCTCAACCCCCATACCTCCTAGATGAAGGTTGATAAACTCTTCTACCTTTGCTTCCCTTTTTTTCCGTAGGAAAGAATCTATCGAGGAAAGCTCTCTTGAACACCTCCCAACCTATAGCAACCGCTCCTTCCAGCCTGTTTCTCTTCCATTGAGTATCCCACACTTGTTCCACACCCTTCAATTAATAAGCGGCCAACTCCACTTTCTCCCTAGTAGTCACCTTCATAGCATCTACAATCTTATAAACCTCATTTAGGAACTCTTGAGGGTCTTCACACACTTGAGAGCCAAAGAACTTAGGAGGATTCATTCTAGTGAAATATTTTAGCCTCGAAGCCATAGTGCTCTCATTAGGGTTCACATGAGCTCTTGCATCCCTAGTCACTTGAGCCGTCAAAGCATGAGTCAAGGTTTGGAGAGTCGTTCTTATCTCCACATTATTCATAGCCGCTTCATCAATAAGAACTTGAACTTCCCCATCTTGGGGAATTTGACCAACTAGAGGAACTTGATTACCCTAAGGAGCTTGATTACCTTGAGGAACTTGATTCTCTACAGGAGGAACTCCTTTATTCACAACCTCTCCTTCCACTCTCCTAGTGTTATTCCTTCTTATATTCATATCACACAAGAGAAGGGGTCAGGAGGAAAAGGACAACTATAGATCTAGCTCTAAGGCCAAACATAAGAGTATGAAGAAAGTGAAACATCCTAATGTCCTATAGGCTCTTGATGCTTATCGTGACCAACGACAATAACATATAGTACGAGTGTCTACGATCGTCGATAACATATTAACCCAACCAAAGGTTGGGGTCGTGTCCCAAGGGAGTGGTTTTGAGAATTAGTAGAAAAATAAAATTTAGTTCAAACTAGTCTTAGCTAAAGACATTGACGATTAAAAATATTGTAAATTAAAAGGGGTGACACAAAGGTGTCAAATATCAAATGGGGGGTTTTGTCACAAGTAGTAAAAAACAACAAATATAGTAAGAAGATCAAGTATGGGGACAAGTTCATGGGGTGTGACCGCAATACAAGTTGAGATAAATCGTTGGATATATTCTTTCGATAGGAAATTTGCAAGATAATAGTGACTAGGCTAAGCTTTAGATGGAAATAAGTCCCCTCTCGGGCAACTTACCCTGTTTCAAATGCGTTCCTCTCGGACACCCATTTGCCGCATGAAGGCCAGCCTATGCCTTACCAGACTCACTCTCTCGAGCTGAGTGTTAATATATTGGACTAGGGCTCACCCTCTCGGGCTTAACCTTTTGTTGAACCACTCCTTAGGCCATCAATCTAGCAGTCTTGGTTTCGCGACCTCCCTCTCGGGCAAGCTAAAAACACATGGGTGGTTTTGTATTTGCAACTACAAACCCATTAAATTAAATCACAACCATTAGGTGAAATCACCATTAAAATACATCTATCCTATCAGTAAGCAAGACCCAACAACAATATCAACACATATTTGCTAAATCACACCTCAAGAATGGGGTTTTTTAGCAACAAATCAAGAAATAACAAAATACACCTATAGTGATACTAAAATCAAATGGGTATAAGGAATTAAACCTTGATTTAAGCAAAGTAAGAAGAATGGAGAAGACCTACTTCCAACTTGGGGAAGATGAAATCCTTCTTTCTTCAATTCTCCCAAAAACCCTCTCCAAACATGAGAGAAAATATCCCAAAAAGTACTATGCTATTCTGGAAATTAAAATAAATGCTCGACTCTCAAAAATTAATAACAAGTTTAGTATTTATAAACTTCAGAAAATAGTGCTGGGGGATCTTTCAGCGAGGTTAGTCGGAATCGCCAATTAACTGGGCAATTCGCCTTTTGGTGTAGTTCGTCGCCGTCTTGCACTAGCCTTCAATATCGTCGTGTTCTATGTCATTGGGTGACCTAGTACAACTTTATGGTATTAATCAGTGAAACACCGACTACTCCTTTCATCGTGTTTTTTATCTTGCTCCTTCAAGGCTTCGCGTACTGGAACAAAGGGCGAAGTGAGTCCCTTCGGTGAATCGCCAAGAGTGCTTGGAGATACGCAGGCTTCAACTTCTTCATTCTTTTCAGCCTTTTTGGTCCTTTTTGCGCCTAAGTGTCCATGCTTCCACTAAAACTTCAATTACCTGAAACTTACGAGTTTTCATCAGATATTTAGACAAAATAAGCATTTGAGGACACTATTCCTGTCAAAATAAAGCCCTAAATGAGTCCAATTTGTGGACTCATCAACACCCCGAACTTAAACTTTTGCTTGTCCTCAAGCAAACTCAAGTTCAGTCATTCAACAAGGTGTCTCAAATAGTGCAACACAAGACAAAATCATGAATTCACACAACCAAACTCAAATTTACTAATGCAAGGATCAATTTGTACTCAAATATTCAAGTTGTGACACACCATTTCCAAAGATTCTCATGCTCGCAATACTTGCTACTTGTGCAATCAAGCTCAACAGGAAGTCTCTATGTGCCCTCACATCAAGAATGATTCCATATTCACACACAAATGTTAATCAATTCAAGATCAGGAATCAGATGCAATGTTCACACTCAAAAAAGTGGAACACAATGCATTTTTTTACCCACAGCGTTGCCCTTATTTTCAATCGACTTTCGATTCGAATTACTCAAGATCAAAATAGTCTTTCTAAGGCATGTAATGGGGATGAGTGCAAAGGTATGGTCATTTATGCTCAATGACTTTTTCCTCATGAGATGTGGTATTCTCAAGGCATCCCCTTCTTTTTCTTTATCAATTATTTTTCTAGTGCTTCTAAGTCATATTTTTATTCACCTCCATTGATTGCGTGGAAATCCAATTTCTTTTGTACTTTTATTCCACAACTTTTCTTTTTCATATTTATTTTTATTTTTATTATTATGTGGAGGGTTTCCATTTTTCCGCAACACCATGAGTTAAGGAGACTTTTCTTGCAATTCTCGACTTCTCCTTTTCCTTTTTCACCACACCCCTAACTTAGGCTTTTGGCCTAAGTTGGCTATTCACTAAACCACAAATTAAGATGATTATAGGTAGTGGATCAAGTAAGGTCTAGGATTCATCAAGGTTCTTTCAAAGAAAGGTAAGGCTTAAAGGGTGTTCAAGAGAGTTGCACACGATCACGGGTAGGCCACAAAAGAGGTATATGTCAAATTGGCTCAAACTATTCAAAAGTTGCCGAAGATTATCTCAGGAGCACACCTTACTAAATCGATCAGACTAACGGGGCAAATTCTAGGTTTATTCATGCAAGGTTCAAAGAAAATTCATCACACAAGGAATCAACACTTAAGTCAAAAAAGACTACACACTTTCACTAGTGTGCAACAGTCATTACAAGAAAATCAATTTGAGAAGTAGCTAATCACAACGAGATGCAAAGATTTCACATATTGTCTATGCAACTTCATTTGTTCTCTTCGTATCCGCCCATTCATGTTTGTTCGATTGAGAGAACTATTAAAGTCATCGGTTTTGATCGAAACCGAGACTTGAATTTGTACAAGAACAACAACTTTAAACACAAGAGGTGGCAAAATTTTTTGACAAATGAAATTTTTTCGAAAGGATCAAAATTATTTTTCAATTAAACCCAAAAGAGAGACATAAGCTCAAACAATCGCGAAGCAGTTTTAAAAACACAATTAAAAACTGACAACCCAAATATATATAGAAAACATCATGCAAAACAAGCAAAAAAGGTGATCCTCACCCCCACCACAAAAGAAATATGTTTCTCCTAAAATGCGAGTAATAGTATCTAAAAATAAAATCAAAGCAAGACAAGGAGAGAGGTAAAGAGAAATCCTGTGTATTCGGCCTCTTCTCCTATCGGGGAAACATAACTCTGAGCTGCAGTCTGTAATTGGGAATCAGTGCCTGGAGTAGTCACATCAAGAGCAATAGTACTAGGTCTGTAGGGGCTTCTGTGGACGTCTCAACATGCGATGCCTGGATCACCGGCTGCACAACTGTCCCTACCAGATTTGACAGGTTCCCAATGATGTTCTGCTCCTCCTATGCTGCTGTCAGCTTCTCATCAGTCTCAGTATCTGCATTTGCAACTGCTGCCTCTCCAAGTGCATCCTGGTCCTCAGTAGTTCTCATCATTTCATTGAAGTCAACAGATTTCAGATAGTCTGCATCTCTCTGCAGTCCCACAACATCGGCTTGTAAAGCTGGTACCTCAGAGACCTTTAATTCTATAGGTTATGGCACACATGATTCATTTTGAGCTAAGAGATATGACCATTTGAAGTTGACCCTGTACTCTAAGTCTAATGGAGAGCCCTTCACGTGAGGCTCCACGAGCCGTGGTGCCTACCACGAGCCATGGTGCCTCTCGTGGTCATGATACAGTATCTAAGAAACCTTCCCCTTAAGCCCTAAAAATCTAAGGCACCACCAGAGCCTTCCCACGAGCCGTGGTTATCACCACGAACCGTGAAGTGGCTCGTGTGGAGGGGCTGTTTTTGGGTAGCCTTTGCTTAGCTACTACTTAGCCTACCACGAGCCACATCACGAGTTGTGGTCCTCACCACGAGCCATGGTGGTGGTCGTAGAAGGTGAGGCAGTGTCCATGAAAGAGTGGACTACCCTAGTCCTTTTCCTTGGCTCTAACCCTCAAACTTAGCCCTCGCTTAGTCTACTAGTTTCCGGACGTCATGGTCGTTTCTTGACGTTTGATCTCTAAAATCACCAAACTAGCTTCAATAGCCATTTTTCATCATTTAAACATGTTTCCAACCACAAACTAACATGTGAGGCTCTAGGTCAACCTACTAGATTCAGTCAAACCTTAGCAAGGTCTTACTAGCTTCGTACGGGGCGTTACACTTTCGATTCGACTTACTTAAGATTAAAAAGGTCTTTCTAAAGCTTGTAATGGGGATGAGTGCAAATGTTTGGTCATTTAGGCTCAATGACTTTTTCATCATGAGATGTGGTATTCTCAAGGCATCCCCTTCTTTTCCTTTATCAATTCCTTTTCTAGTTCTTCTAAGTTATCTTTTTATTCACCTCCATGGATGGCTTGGAAACCCAATATCTTTTGTACTTTTATTCCACAACCTCTCTTTTTCATTCTTTTCTTTTTTTTTATATGAAGGGTTTCCATTTTTCCGCAACACCATGGGTTAAGAGAGACTTTTCTTGCACTTCTTGACTTCTCCTTTTCCGTTTTCACCATACCCCCAACTTAGGCTTTTGGCCTAAGTTGGCTATTCACTAAACCACAAATCGAGAGGATTATAGGTAGTGGATCAAGTAAGGTCTAGGGTTCTTCAAGGTTCTTTCAAAGAAAGGTAAGGCTCAAAGGGTCTTCAAGAGAGTTTCACATGCTCACAGGTAGGCCACAAAACAGGTATATGTCAAAGTGGCTCACACTCTTCAAAACTTACCTAAGATCATCTCAAGAGCACACCTTACTAAATCAATCCGACTAACGGGGCAAATTCTAGGTTTAATTCATGCAAGGTTCAAAGTAAGCTCATCACAGAAGGCATCAACACTTAAGTCAAACAAGACTACACACTTTCACTAGTGTGCAACGGTCATTACAAGAGAATCAATTTGAGAAATGGCTAATCACAACGAGATGCAAAGAGTTCACATATTGTCTATGCAACTTTATTTGTTCTCGTCGTAGCCGCACATTCATGTTTGTTCGATTGAGAGAACTATTCAAGTCATCGGTATTGATCAAAACTGAGTCTTGAATTTGTACAAGAACAACCACTTTCAACACAAAAGGTGGCAAAAATTTTCAAAAAATGAAAAAATTTCGAAAGACTCAAAATTATGTTTCAATTAAATCCAAAAGAGAGACATAAGCTCAAATAATCGCAAAACAGTTTTAAAAACACAACTAAAAACAGACAACCCAAATATATACAGAAAACATCATTCAAAACAAGCAAACAAGGTGAGCCTCACCCCACCACAAAAGAAATGTGTTTATCCTCAAATGCAAGTAATAGTATCTAAAAATAAAATCAAAGCAAGACAAGGATAGAGGTAAAGAGAAATCCAATCTATGCGGCCTCTCCTCCTGTCGGGGCATCAGAACTCTAAGCTGCAGTCTCTAATTAGGCATCAGTGCTCGAAGTAGTCTCATCAAGAGCAACAGTGCCAGGTCCTGTAGAGGCTGTTGTGGATGTCTTAGCATGCTATGTTTAGATCACCGGCTGCACAACTGTCCCTACCATATCTGACAGGTTCCCAAAGATGTTCTGCTCCTCCTATGTTGCTGTCAGCTCCTCATCGGTCTCAACATCTGCATCTCTAACTGCTGCCTCTTCAAGTACATCCTGGTACTCAATGATTCTCATCAGGCCATTGAAGATAGCAGATTTCAGATAGTCTACGTCCCTCTACATACTCGTAATATCGGCTTGTACAGCCAATACCTCAGATGACCTCCCCTGTCTGCGTTCACATGATGTAACCCTCGAGGTCAAACCATTGACAGAGGTCTGGATGGGGGCAAGTGCAGCGACTATAGCTCTCTCAATCATCCTTGGGACTGATTTCTCCAGTCTGGATGCCCGTGCCTCGGTTGATTGGGCTAGACCCCCCATATTCAGGATCAATCAATTCAAATCACATACACTAATGCATTCAACCATTTAATCATTTTAGGCAAAATTTACGAATTGAAAATAGCATCATAGAAAACTATTTCTATCAGAGAGTTCCAACGCACGTCATCTTGATACTATAATTGCAAATGAGTGCAAAAAATTCAAAAATAAATTTGGGGTTTTAGATACTCACCTTAGATGCCGATCAAATAGCTTTTTGTAATGCTAGACAACAAATAAATCCAACACCAAGCACTAAATACCGACTAAAATACTAATTTAAGGTAAAAATCTAGAAAATAATACCTTTGGTGTGATTTTGGAGAGTTTGAAATGAGGGAAAGTGAGAGATCCAAAAAATTGACCTTTAGCATTTATATAACCGTTCAGTTCTTGTCCATTTGGCGATGTTAGTCGCACTCACCGAACCACTCGACGAAGCATCGACCGATCTTTTATCCCACCCTTTCGTCAACATCTTCAATTTTCTAAGGGTGAAATCGGCGGTCTGCATCGAGATTGCCGAAAAGGTTGGCGATACGCCTAACTATTTTTTGAGTTCACCGAGTTTTACAGGCGCTACAATGATCTTGCATTGAGCCAAACGGTAGAATTCAGCTGGGCTCGCCAACCTGTTTGGCGCCACGCTGAATGGATTTTTTGCTCGCCAACTTTGAATTTTCCACAATTTCCTCATTTTTAACCTGCAACATTAACACGCCATTATTTATAAAAGTAAAATCCTACATTTACGACCTTGGGCTGCCTCCCAAGAAGCACCTTATTTAACGTCGTGGCTCGACATAAGTCCTGCCTCACTCTCTATTATTTAGAGCTAGACCTACTGTCACTAGGTAACCCGAATATGTTGTTTGGATGGAGCTAAGGCATTGCAAAAATCAGGAGTGATTTGATGTGCTGGATTGATATAGAATGAGATCCAATCAATTGATTTAATGATTCAGCATTCCCTCTAATTTCGTTCAACACTCGATCTTGATCGGTGATCTTTTGAAGTATGATTTGAAGTGTTCCCTCAACATGAATTTTCTCATCTTCTCTAGAATTCTTCCGTGCATGAGGAGGTACGTACATCCCTTGGCGTTTGCACTGGTTTTCCACCTCAGATATTTTGGTGGTCAAATCATTTAGTTGAGATACCAGTGTAGGTATCTTGAAGTCACCCTCGACTTCTTGATCTGCCTCAATTGGCTTGCCACCCACTCCCTCTGTCATGCTTAGAGGACTTGCATACATAAACAATAAACAAAGAAAAACAATACAAAAAGTAAAATTAGTAAAAACTACACTAAAAAGAACAAAAACTCTAGAAAACTACATCATCACGTGACACCATTCCCCGACAGCGATGAAATTCTTATGCTTATCGTGACCAACGACACTAACCTACAGTACGAGTGTCTACGATCATCGATAATATAGTAACCCAACCAGGGGTTGGGGTCGTGTCCCAAGGGACTAGATTGGAGAATTAGCAGAAAAATAAAATTTAGTTCAAACTAGTCGTAGCTAAAGACATTAACGATTAAAAACATTGTAAATTAAAAGGTGTGACACAATGGTGTAAAATATCAAATGGGGGTTTTGTCACAAGTAGTTAAAAAAATAACAAATATAATAAGAAGATTAAGTATGGGGACAAGTTCTTGGGGTCTGACCGCAATACAAGTTGAGATAAATCGTTGGGTACATGCTTTCAATAGGAAATTTGCAAGATAATAGTGACTAGGCTAAGCTTTAGATAGAAATAAGTTCCCTCTCGGGCAACTTACCCCGTTTCAAATGCGTTCCTCTCGAACACCCATTTACTGCATGAAGGCCAGCCTATGACTTAACCCACTCAGTCTCTCAAGCTGAGTGTTAGGATATGGGACTAGGGCTCACCCTCTCGGACTGAACCTTATGTCGACCCACTGCTTAGGCCATCAGTCTAGCGGTATAGGTTTCGCGACCTCCCTCTTGGCCAAGCCGAAAACATATGGGTGGTTTTTTATTTGCAACTACAAACCCATTAAATTAAACCACAACCACTAGCTGAAATCACCATTAAAATACATCTATCCTATCAGGACGCAATACCTAACAACAATATCAACACATATTTGCTAAATCACACCCCAAGAATGGTGGTTTTTAGCCACACAACAAGAAATAACAAAATACACCTAAAATGATACTAAAATCAAATGGGTATAAGGAATTAAATCTTGATTTAAGAAAAGGAAGAAGAATGGAGAAGACCCAAATCCAACTTGGGGAAGATGAAATCCTTTTTTCTTCAAGTCTCCCGAAAACCCTCTCCAAACTTGAGAGAAAATATCCCAAAAATTAGTATTCTATTATGGAAATTAGAATAACTGTTCGACTCTAAAAAATTAATAACAATTTTAGTATTTATAGACTTCAGAAAAAAGTGCTGGCGAATCTTTCGGCGTGGTAAGTCGGAATCGCCGATTAACTCGGCGATTCGCCTTTTGGTGTAGTTCGTCACCGTCTTGCACTAGCCTTCAACATCATCGTGCTCTATGTCATTGGGTGAACTAGTACTGCTTCGCGGAATTATTCGGAGAAGCGCCGACTGCTCCTTTCATTGCCTTTTTGATCCTGCTCTTTCAAGGCTTCGCATACTGGAACAAAAGGCGGAGTGTGTCCCTTCGGCGAATCGCCAAGCGTGCTTGGCGATGCGCATGCTTCAACTTTTTCATTCTTTTCAGCCCTTCTATTCCTTTTTGCGCCTAAGTGTCCATGCTTCCACTAAAACATCAATTACCTAAAACCTACAAGTTTTCATCAGATATTGAGACAAAATAAGCATTTGAGGACACTATTCCTATCAAAATAAAGCCCTAAATGAGTCCAATTTGTGGACTCATCACCTCTCGCTCATAGGTGTGTCATTACTCACACCGATGAATAGGACTCTACTAGACTTGGCATGTGAGAGGACATCTAAAAAGTACCATTCCAAAATCTTTGCTCTGATACTATGTTTGACACGACCCGAGCCTATCCCCCGGAAGCGATATGGTATATACAAGACTCCGAAGAGCCTCATACAAGCCTCATACTTCATTTCATTGCATCGATAATAAAATTTGTACGGAATTAAAACGTTTTATTCAAAACCATACGATTCAAAACATACTAAACATTTAAAACATTGCAGTAGAAGTCTACTTGTCTCACATGGCCATCTTAATACAATCTTTAAAAAACCAACATAAGTAGGGTCATGGCCCTTTTCACTTGAAAAGTATAGAAAGAGTCTAATACAAAGAAGTAGAACAAAACATAAAGCTTCTAAAACGTGTCCCCGAATGATGAGGACATACCACTCTAACTTGGGAGTCTCAATACAAGTCTTCAATAGAACTAGCAAGTCACTTGCCGGAACCTACACTTGTAGACATAGAGAAAAAATATGGAGTTAGTACACACAAATGTACCAAGTATGATGACAATGCGAAAACATGCTAAAACAGACATTTTGGTTTGGAAACCATGCATGACACCAATTTCAAGATATTTTATGAACATAAGAATAAGAGGCATCAAATACAAGTATTACCATCATCCAAGTCATTATCATCACATTTCCACCAAAGGTGAACTTACCATTCTCCCCATGCTCCTTCAATGTCAATACACAATATAAGAACATATACATCAAGCAAGGCATCTCAATCATCTTAGGGTCCCTATTTATAATAGCCCTAAGACACACTTAAGTAAGATATGAAGTGGCATCCCATACAACCTCGTCACACCACACCTAAGTGTTCCTCTAGACCCCCATAGATAAGACTCCTTACATTTCAACATATCATGCTAAACAACTCATATCACTAACTCAAGTGAAACATGCTTCATATCGTTTAGTCAACTACGACATACATCATATCATGGAAGATATGCACCATTTCATATAGACATGTGAGACATACATCATATCATAGAAGACATACACCATTTGATATAGACATGTGAGACATACATCATATCATAGAAGACATACACCATTTCATATAGACATGTGAGACATACATCGTATCATAGAAGACATACACCATTTCATATAGACATGTGAGACATACATCATATCATAGAAGAAATAAAGGCAACTTGCTTCATTTGTTCATTTAGAACACATTCTTTCATTAGGAAGTAGAGATTCTCACTACATCCCTCTTGAAGCCTACTCGTGCAAATGCATGGATAGCATCCCATACTACTAGCCACGCATCATAGAACTTCTCAAGAAACCATAATGGGTACCTCACATGATGGGAATAAGAATTTAACCGACATAGACTATGAGATCTAAATAGTAGAATCTGGTGTCATGTAACCCCACTCCGTAAGAAGGTCATCAACTTGCCTAAGGTCAATCGGTGATTAGCCTAATGGATCCACTAGCTATCCTATGTGGACACATAGTTAAGGGACAAAGAGGTTGCTACATAACACCCCGCCTCAACTAACGTATGGGCATCCATCTAAGGGATTGCTACTAGATACCCCACCTCAACTATCGTGAGGGCATCCATCCTCTCCCAACATGAGGATAGCTCATAGATTTAAACCCGAGATTATCCTTTCATATAAGAATCACTTAACATGCTTTAGTGAAGAGTTGAGAATAACCTTTCAAATCAACACATCATAACATTTATGATCATTTAACTTCATACATGCTTTCAAGAAAAAGAAAACCTAAGTCTACCAATTCAAGATACATTAAAAAGGAAGAAACATTCCTCATGCAAACATCTTCATTCATAAGTGCATAATTGAGAATGTCCTTTCAATACTAGCACACTTGCACTCTAGGTCTGATTACATTACTTTCATTTAGATCACACCCCCCATACCTCATATCATGTTCATGCATTCATTCTTCATATCATGCTCATGCATACATTCTTTATATCTCCACATACAAACAATTATTCATAATTAGGCGTGCATAACAATATTACTTCAATAAACTGGTTCAATTTAAGCATCTCTTAATCACTTGCTTGAACAATCCACAAACCCACTTCTTAGGGCACCATTGAAGACTTTAGGAAAACATGGGTTCTTTGAGAGTTTTCTTCATAAAACCACAATCAACATCAATACAATCACATTACTTCATAATAAATCCATTTAAAACAATTGAAGTTTGAACCCATGTTGATGAGTGAAAGATCTAGGATTTTGAAGTTTAGCAAGCTTTGAAAAATACTCTAGGGTGAGAGCTAACCCTAGATAAAGAGCCACCATACCTTAATCCGAAAAAAACACAAGAAATTTGAGGAGAAACGACCTTGAAATTGCCAAACCCTAGCCTCAATAGCTCCCTTCTTCTTCTTCTCTAATGGAGGGTTTCTAGTGAGAGAAAATATTTAAGAGGAGATGGGTTTCCTTTAATTCTATTTGGAGGGACTTAAATTAAAGGGTTTAGCTCTTAAAAGGGTTATATACATGTAGGGAAAAGAATAAAATAATAGGGACTCAACTAAGGAAAAGAACTAAGGACCCTAATGTTTTAAGTTAAAAATTCTGCCCCTTGCCCGCTTGAGCTCGCCTTTTGGACACTTGGTCCCGCCAAGTGCACTAGGCGACTCGCCAAGTGCACCCTTGGCTCACCCTTTGTTCCAGAAGGCTCACCAAATGGGCAGTCCATTGGGCGATTGATGGGTGCCAAAGGGCGACACGCCAACCTGGTTGGCGAGGCGATCAACCTGTCCCATTGCCAACCAGCTCCTCTAAAATTAATGTTTCTACCACCCTTTCTTGCTAGCATGGGTCCTTACTTGCACCCTAGACTTCATCCTCACCCCATTAAGGTCCTAAAAATATCCCATACACCAACTCAAAATCACACTAACACAAGCGTCATAGCTCTAGTTCATCCTATCATTTCGAGTCATTACACTTTGGACTGACCATGACTAGTTCTTAGTGGATATAATTATTCTATGTATCTATCAGGCTTATAGGGTTTTACTTAAACTTGTCCACAAGTGTACCTACTGGGCTTTTGGGTGTCTAAATAGTTTTAGTTAGTCGTACATAGTTATTTCCTATTCTTAATACACTCGTCTGCATAAAATTACAATTTGACCTATCTTTGTGTCTAGATTTGAGAATTTCATATTGTTTTTAATTTTCCTGCTCAGTTGGTCTATAATGCGTACTGAGTACCTACAATTTTTGGTACTCATACTACACTCTAAATCTATTTCGTGATGCAAATGAAAGAGCCATCTACCAACATAGATCATTTGATCGGGTTGTAGCTTTATATTAGAGTAGAGGGTGTGCAATTGTCATCATGGACTTACTTGCCATGATCTGTATTTTGATAGCTTGACTTTTATTTTTCTAGACATGTTTTTTTTCTTGAGTGTAATTTTGGGACATGTAGTCTTTTTTTTAGAAAGCTTTGTACTTTTGACTTTCAAATACTGGAGGTATCTTTTGTGTATATATATTTTTGTTTACTTCAACCAATGTTTTGTTTCTGTTTTAAATTATTGTTTCTGCACTATTTCTACCCTTATATTTAATACTTGTTGTTATAGGTTATATGTTGGCATACATACTGATGAGTTATAGTAGGTCTCATCATGAGTCGAGAAATTGGGTCTCAAAAAGTATAAAGAAGTCAACCAATTAGCTGAATAGGCGGTTGCAATACTCAACAAGTTATCTAAATTGTCCCTCATAACCTAATCCAATGTGATAAGACTCAAATCACCCTCCAAAATTAATTAAAAGAGTGAGTGATCGTAGTCATTAAAAACCCAACTAAATGTCGTAGTTGAATCCCACACAGAATGGTATATCGTAGAGAATTCTTTATCGAGAATTTTGGACATTAAATTATCTCATTCTTAATAGTAAGAACAGTTCGGTGGATGCTACCACTAACTTTATATAAAGCTTTTGTTATCAATTATCACAATTAAACTAAATTCAAACGAAATCAAGAGTTAACAAACAATCTAGGGGTGCGGGAATTGGATATCCATGTCACATAGGAGTGATTGTGCTGGACTATAGTGATAAACATGATTAGGATAAGTCATCTTCAACGATGCTAATCATCTTTCTATCTCAATACATCTATTCCTAGAATCTCCTTTTGGTCTCATCTAAATGTCAATCCGAAACAACCCAATACCTTACTCTATCCTCTCTTTCATGAATAGGGATAATATATCCGACCAATACCCTCTTTTTTAAGAAAGAAAATAGACATCAAACCTAAATTTCTAGTATGGAACTAATTACCCACTCCAATTAATCTCTTTCGAGATCAACCTGAGATCGAGAGTAGGAATTAAGTTTGCTTGCAACCTTAATTCTTAAGTTAACCTCATTGTAATTAGAACAAAATAATGAATCAACAAAAAAAAAAAAGAGCATAGCACAACACCCACTACATTAAATCAACACCAAACCCCATTAGAGCACCCCTAGATCTTGGGGTTTTAGCCCCATCACAAAAAGTAAAGAAAATATACTTTCCATGAAAGCAAACATAGTTAACTTGAAATCAAACAATAAAGAGTAAACCCAGTTTGGATTGAACTACAATTTATCAAATTCAAGTCTCAAATTGTAAAACCTTAAGAAAACTAGAAAACGTGTTCTTTCAAAAGTAAAGTGTTTTAAAACTCTAACTCAAAACTCTCACATGAACTGAGGAATCAAACTTCCTAAAAATAGTATCCTTTGGGATATTTATACTTTCCAAAAATTTGGCCCAAAATCCACTTCGTAATCAACTCAACATCATTAGTCGGGCATGCAAAACTCACTCGGCGAATCACCCTTCGCTCCTCAACTCGCCTAGTTAGTTTGTACGCTTTAGGTTGAACCTCAGTTGGTGAACTCAATCAAGTAAGCCTTTCACGTTCGACGAATCACTGAAAACTACCTTAGTTCACCGTTCGAGCATTAAATTTTTGCCTTGCATACTGTGAATTTGGGCAATGTGTATCAGGACCACTGCTCTAATTCGACGCATCACCTTTTAGAATAGATCTTACTGTTCTTCTTTGGTAGACACAAGTGATATGCAGTGTCAATTTGGGTCAGTTCGTGCTCCGTTTGCAATCCTCCCATCTTTCAAACATCAGTCCTTCCCTTGTTCAATTGCCTTCATAGCTGCAATTAATCAATATTTGATTAGAAAAGGACAAAATTACGTACTGAGGACACTATATTAGGCTACATGAACCTTAAATGAGTGTAAATCTACTGCTAATTAACACCCCAACTCAAACTTTTACTTGTCCTCAAGTAAATCATGAACACAATAAGCTCAATAAGGGTGTCTACAATAGTACTCAATGCGAGCTAACATGCAAGGGTCATGGAAAGACTACTTGCAGTAGCATGTTACCCTAAATCAGTATTAGAAAACTTCAAATGATGACTATCTAGTCTCAAAACAAGCTCAAGCTAACTTTAGCTTCTTGTCTAATGCAAGAAAAAGTTTTATTATATGCATTCAAGTGTCCTCACAAAAAGACTGATTCCATGCTCTCACAAAACAAATCAATAATGGTATTAGGAATTAATGAAACTCTCACTCTCTCAAAAGAGAAACGCATGCAAGCTTTGTCCCAAAGGTTTGCTCATATTTCCCAATTACCATACACCCTAGTTCATGTAAGATGTAACACCTCGAAAAACTTTTTGACCTAAGACTCGAGTCATTCTTTGTTGGGAGTATGACTTTACCAGGAAATTTAAATTTTCTTAAGTGTTAACGTCACTAGATGTAGCACCTTAATTTCGAAAAGGAAGTAAAGAAAAATCATTCAACTCATTGTAAGTTCTTTCAAGTTTTTGGTCAACTTAAAAAAACCATAACTTTTAGCACGTGTTGATTTAGGAGACCCATAAGATATCAAATGAAAGATATCTGAGTTCTTTTTCCAACGCCACCGAGTTTGCTAAACTACGAGCTTGAATTAGGGAGATATGATTGTTTGAGTGGAGACTCTCTAGATAGGGCCTTTCCACCCGAACTAAGAAGGGGTATTTTTGTATTTTCCTTACACCCACTTAGTATAAACGTGAATTACACCCAATTAAGGGTCTAAAATGATTAGAATCAGTATCATTGATCCCCAAGACATCAGGGGTTTTAGAGAGAAGATTCAAGAGGAGAAAAAGTCCAAGGTTTCAAGTGTCCATCCAAGATTTCACAAAGAACCTAGTTATTTGAGGTATGTAAGTTCTCATAGTGTTGGGTTCATTCATCCTCATGCCAATCATGTGATTTTTATTCATAATTTCTTTCTTATGGTTGAATGATATGTGTTCTTGAGGAGGTTGTTGAGGTTTTGTTCTTCATTCCTTGTTAATAAAGTTTGTTGAGTTGTTGAGGTGAGGATCTTGCGAGTAAGTGCATTTTTTGAGTAATTTCGAGTAGACTTTTATGTATTTGAGTTAGGTTCATGAATCTAAGAATGTTGGGAAGAATCCAATCAATGTTAGGTGAATTAGGACTTAAAATTGAGGAAGAAAACTTTGAATGTTTCTGGGTTGGGGCTGAGGCGGTGCGCCAACAGTGAACCCAATCAGACCCCAATAAATTACGGTGGGGCGGCACGCCATCAGTGCGCCTAATCAAATCCCCAATAAATTAAAGGTTGGGGCGATACACTAGTAGTGCGCCCAATCAGACCCCTAGTAAATGGAAGCTAGGGTGGCGCGCCAACAATGTGAACAATCAGACCCCCAATAAATGTAGGCCTGGTGTGGAGTGCCAGCAATTCGCCCAATCAGAACCCCAGTAAATGGGTCATTTTCCTTCTCTATTCTCGTTTCATACTTGTTTATTTGAGTCAAGCTTTCATTCTCTTCCTAATCCCTACTAATTATACACTCATTAATCGCCAAGATATCCTATATATAATGAATCATAACTCTTGAATTCATAATTCAAATTCAAGAAAGCGTTAAGAGTAGAGTTTAAGAAAGTCTTTCAGTTAAATTGTCAATCCCTTGAGATGAACTATCTATTTGAGCTATGTTTTGAGGAAGTAAGGATGAAAACGACAAGAGTTGTACCCATAAGTTCTATAACCCTTGAGTCGAGTTGTTCATGTCGATAATTCTCATGAACTCTATGACTTGAGTGATCTTGAGAGGAGTATTACCTTCGAGTTCTAAGTTCTTGAGTCTTGAGTACCTAATCCTTTTGATATTAATTATGGGGCTACTACATGATACACATGAAGGTCCTTGAGTTGAGATGTTCATACCCATAATTCTACATGAACCCTAAGAGTCAAGCATTCTTGAGATGAGTAGTATCATTGAGTTCTATATATGGTTATTGAAACTCTTGAATTGAGTCGTTCACATCCATAATTTGACATGAACCCTATTTTTTAGAAGTCTTTTACAAGTATTTATAATTTGTTTTAAGACTTGAGTAAACGAGGATGAGGATAAGGAGAGTCAAGGTTCATGTTTTCGAAATGAATGTAAAGGGACTAAGTATTCCCAAGAGTAAATGTTTTTACATTTAAACCGAGAGGAAACTTTGATTTCCAAATGAGTTCATGAAGAGTTTTGAGCACTATCTCTTTTAAGAGAACCTTTTAAGTAATAATCTCAAAGTTTGAGGACGAGTAAATGTTATTAAACATATGAGTATGAGCTATATTATTTGGAGTAGTATTGAGCACCGATATGAGGACAAGTTCAGACAACTCAAAGTCCTCATAAACTATGTATGCCAAAATGAGTAAAAAGGGTCATACTTTTTAGATGATTCCTTATTGGTTTTAAGCATAGCTTAATAGATCCACCTAGTTGAGGATGTCTTATACAACGACAAGGTATAGGACAGTTTTGGTAGCGTGGGCGAGATGTTGTATCATCACATAGCTCATAGTGTTGGTTGTCTGTTAGAGAATCTCCCAAATAAGAGTTATTATTGTAGTTTTATATACAATTGAGTTATTATTGTATTCTTACATAAAATTGAGTTATTATCTATTGTTTTTAAAAGCTTTCCGTATATTGCATCTCTTATTGTTGCTTTATTCTTGAGTATCATGAGTTGAGTATCTTGAGCCGAGTATCATATCTTCGAGTTGTGTATCTTACTTTTGAGTTGAGTATCTTATCTTTGAGTTGAGTATCATATCTTCGAGTTGTGTATCTTACCTTTGAGTTGAGTATCTTATCTTTGAGTTGAGTATCCTATCCTTGAGTGAAGTTGAGTTGAGTGAGTTTGAGAAAGTAAGTTTGTTTCTTTTCTATCCGTTCAAGCCTATGTTTATACTTTAGAATTCCCCTTACATGCTTGTACAATCAATGTACTGATGCCATTTGTCGTGCATCTTTTTATGATGTAGATATAGGTATTTAGAGTTGTCAACAAATGATAGGATGTCAAGGGTATTTGTACTTTAGAATTCCCCTTACATGCTCCATTGATACCATTTGCAGTTTCAGTTAGCTTTGTGAGCCTCCTTGCTTCTGAAGGGTTCCACTTTTATTTTCAGTTCATAGGATGTCAAGGGTATTTGTCCCAATAATCATTTTGTAATAGTAGAGGCTTCATAGATAGTTTAAAAGTCGATGAGTCTATCAGTATTCCCTTTGTTGTTGTAATGTTTTGAGTTCATGAGGCATTTAACCAATACTTGTTAAATTATTTTCAGACGATTGTTTGAGTTGAGTTTAAATTAAGTGTTTTTAAAGTTATTTTTACATCATGAATTTTCATTTTGCTTGAGTAATTCTTTTGCTGAGTTAGGAGCCAGGCTAAGGGTTCACTTGGGAATCAACAATAGTTTTCGAGTGCCAGTTATGTCTAGGGTGTAGGCTCGGGGTGTGACAAACTTGGCATTATAGGATAGAGTTCAAGTGTCCTAGGTTGTCTATGCAACCGTGTTAGCATGGTCTTGTTTATGGTTTTGAGGGCCCCACTTTGATAAACGAGCGACTACAGACATTTAAGAAAAGTGTCCCTTCTTTCATACTATAAATCGTGCAATAGAACTATGTCGTAAGGAACTTATTCAAACTCGTGTGTTTCTAAGATTCATTGTACTATGTAACACCCCTAAAACTAGAGCTTGACATGAGGGTTAGAGTAATGAATTTAGCTTCCCGTAATTAGAATGAAGGGCTTCGGGATAAAACGTCAAGGTACGACTCCCCAAGGACCAACCAAGGGTCCTTGAGGAGGACCCTAGGAAGATGCCTAAAATAATCCACCCATGAAAGGGACCCACTCCCCGTAGGGGGATCCACACACCATGGGTTAGGGGTCGTGGGCTAGGGTCCCAAAAATCACATTGTAGACCACCACCCATGTATGACCAGCACGCCCCATTGGTCCACCCACGGCCCCTGGGGGTGGTCTCGTGGGTGAGGCAGTGTTGGTCATTAGGCGATTAAGTGAGGGGCCTTATGGAACTTTCCAGAATTAATTAGGGATTAAGTGGTGTAGTTTTATATTAGTTTAGACCACCTAAATAAACACTTTAGACCCTTAATTAATGGATTCGAAATCATTATTTCAAGACCCCCAAAAGAAACCCATTCCCTCTAAAAAAATCCTCTCTCTAGAAAGTGAAGAAGAAGAAGAAGAAGAAGAAGAAGAAGAAGAAGAAGAAGAAGAAGAAGAAGAAGAGAAGCAAGCTAGGTCAAGTGAAGACTCCATTTTTGCATGCTTTGTCAGGCTTTATAATCAAATTATGATGGCTTATTCATTCACGGACTCCTTTCATCCATGAAACCCCCAGTTGTCCACCAATTGTGAAGATGAATCCCCAAGTCTAGTTAGGGTTCCTTCCTATATTGTGGGTTATGTTGCAAGTTGACCCAATTGAGTGGATAATATTTTTTTGTGTTTTTTATGATGTAATTACATGTTTTTAGTATGATTATACATGTATTATTGATTAACCTAAGATTTTAGGGTGAAATTGATATTGCTTGGTTTTATTTCATGAAAGAGGAAATTGAGGGCTTGATGTGATCTTCTAAGATTGTTGAATTACTTTATGAATTGCTTGAGAGTAGAGCACCTAGATATGAATTGCCTAAAAGTAAAGCTTGTAGACATGAATTGATTAGATTAGGGCTTATTTGATAAATCATGATTAGTAGTGTTGACATTTGGTTTATATGATGATATATGATTAGAATTGCTTCAGAACGAAACATGTGGTTAGATTGTCTTGAGAATTAGGCATATACGATGATCATGTGAGATATTGCTTGAGAGTAAAGCTTGTGGTATAAATGATGGTTTCTAGGGCCTTGAGGGTAAAATCTAATATGTTGAATTATTAATGTTAAGGATTTGATAGTGAAGCTTATATGATGATGGTAAAGTATTAGATAGAATTGTTGTTGAAGGACCTTACTCACCTAATCTACCTCATGAATGTTTGAATGCATGAAGTGATAGAATCACATTAGTTAGGATGATATCCGTATATCTTGTGCTTGAACCCTAAGTGTGAGTACTGAAAGTAGGTTTTGAACCTTAAGGAGGTGAAGTATGAGATTATTCTTCTAGTAATTGAACTACTTGAATATGATTATATCCATGTCTAAATAGTCATTCTAGATGTATTGATTTGATATGAACTTTTACCTTGTAAGGGAAAGATAGGATATTATGCATGTTTTATAAAGGTTATGTACATGCTTTAAGAACACTTTGAGAGTAAAGTGAATATGCTCATGATCTAGTTGTTGTGTTGTTGAAAGGTTATTCTCATATACACACTTATGCATGAATATGATATGATGTGAAAGGTTTTCTCACATATAGTGATTCTAAGGTTGAAAAGCTTTCTCACCTATTGAATCTATTGAAAGACATGGACGATAAAAGGTTATTATCACGCATGATCTAATGAGCTATATTATGAGTTACGTTGGATTGAGTGTCAAGACATTCTTCCAAAAAATATGAACTTAAGTCAAGACTTAGTATTAACTCAAAGGGAATTATGCTTAGTACCGAGGGGATATTGAATATGAGATGGAAGCTTTTACGGTAGTTGAGTCTGGTTTCCCAATGAAAGATTTTACACTAGTTGAGTCCGACATTCCAAATGGTTCCCTTCCACACTAGTTGAGTCTGGGTTCCCAAAGTATGTATCTCATGAGATAGAGACCTTCTACCTTAGTTGAGTCGGGGTTTCTAGTAGAAATCTTCTTATCCCATAAACTGCGTGCCCCCGTAGGTTAGTTGGCTATTGGATCCACCTAAGCCAAGAGTATGGTTCTACATTAGGCAAGTAGGACAAACCCTTTATGGTGTGGGGTAGACATCGTATTTCACGTTAAGCTCACATGGTCTATGTCGGTTAAGGATAATTCCCACAACAAGAATACGTATTATGAATTATGGTTTCTCAAGAAGCTTTACTTAGCATGGGTGAGATTTATGGGGTCTTACTCATGCATTGCACATGTATTCTTTAAGGTTAGTTATGATACATTATTCATAGGTTATGATGATCTATGTAATGAATATGTTTCTGACTTATGCTTATGATGTATCCTTAGTTTTGACTCTATCTTGAAAGGCCCTTCCTATACATGTGTGACTAAAGGTGAATGTTCCCTTGTCAATGAGAAATAAGCTAAGGATGAGATCCAAAGATGGTAAATATGGATGAGGACCTAAAGAGACTTTCTTAGCATGGTTGGGATTATGGGGTCTCATCCATACATTACACAAGCTCTCCTTGAGGTGACTTATGAATTGTTTCTCTTATGTTATGTTAAACTAGATGCATTAATTATGCCTATGATTATGTTGTTATATCTTATACTTATGACTCATGTTGTTGTCTCTTATGATTATGGTATATGTCTTATGTCGACTAATGCATATTATGTGCTTATGTTGATGATTTATGCTAGCCATCATACTTAGTACATTATTGTACTAACACATACTTTTACCTACATTCTTATCAAATGTAGGGTTCAGTGATATTGACTTCCATCCTCGTGGCTAGGTTCATATTAGATCAAGAAGGGAACTTTTGGTGAGTCCTCATAGCATCGAGGACTTGATCACCCTTTTTGATGTCTTTCTTTATGTTTAGACTTTTGTATGCACTGTGTCCCTAACTCTTTTCAAGTACTATATGGCTTGAGACAAGTATAACAGGCTTCCGCTTTGGTTTTATAAAAGATTTTGATTGTATGGAAAATGTTTTAAAGTTCCGCACCATTTCTATTGGTTTATGTTGTGATATTCTAAGGGGCTTGTATGAGACCCCATTCGGGGTCGAGTGCAGCTTGTCACATCTACGGTGTACCCCTGGGTCGTGACAAACTTGGTAATCGGAGCACAAGGTTTAGAATGGTTATAGGATGTCTTAACACTTATGAATGAGAGGCTATTAGATGCTTAGGAAACTTCACTTCTTCATTATTTATGTTGTGCTATATTTAGCCTAATCATTGCCCTATGGTTTTCAAGATATGGCTGATACAAGGGCAAATTCTAGGAGGATTGAGGAAGACAATGTAAATCAAGGAGCTCCCCTCAAGCCCCTCAAGCCCCTCAAGTTCTGATTGATCATTTAGTTAAGAATGTTACAATTGCGCAGTGTAGATTAGCGATCCAAATGTTGGCCTAAGCCATGATGGTGCAAGCCATGACGGCACAAGCCAATACAGAGGTGGTATCCCCTATAAACCCAATAGTTGGTACGACCGCTTTAAGAGTAAAGGATTTTTTGAGGACGAACCCTCCGGAGTTTTATGGCTCCAAGGGGGAAGAAGATTCTGAACGGTTTATAGATGTGGTCTCTAAGGTGTTGGTCTTAGTGGGAGTTACTCCAGTAGAGAAGGCAGAGTTGGCTTCTTATCAACACAGAGGGGTTTCTCAAGTTTGGTTGAATCAATGAAAGAAAGCTAGATCGGTAGGAATGGGTCACATAGAGTGGGAAAGGTTCAAGAGTTTTTTTCTAGATAGGTTCTTCCCTTTAGAGATGAGAGAAGCTTTAGTGCTTGAGTTCATTAACCTTAAACAAGGTGATATGAGTGTTAAGGAATATATATGGAGGTTCACCCAATTGTCTAAGTATGATCCAATTTTAATGTCTGATCGTAGGTCCGGAATGAGTAAGTTTGTGTCAGGATTGTCCAATTTAGTAGTAAAAGCATGTCGTACGACCATTTTTTATCATGATATGAATATTTCTTGCCTTATGAGGAAGAGAAACTTAAAGGAAGGTTGAGGGAGCAAAAAAGGTTTAGGATTGATGATGATAATTCCCCTCATGTGAGGTTTTCAGAAAAAGGTTTTTCTAATGCTTCTAACCCTAAGCCACCTGGATTAGTAATGAGTCCCTATGGCCTACTTGTGCTAGGTGTGGAAAGAGACATGAGGGTAGATGTTTAGCCGGCAAAGAGGGTTGCATTAGTTGTGGTGAACATGGTAACAAAATGAGGAACTGTCCTAAGGTAAAGGCTAAAGGAAGAGAATATGCTCCTAAGCAAAACCGTTTTTATGCACTTAAAGCTAGAGGTAACCATGAGTGTCCTCCGGATGTTGATACCGGTAAGTGTTCTACACTTTACTAGATTTCGGTATTGTGTGGTCATTTGTGACTTTATATGCTAGACCTTGATGTTGTCTTTAGTATGAATGGGCTTCATTATTGTTATATGTTGTTGATAGTAAAACCCTACTTGGCCATTTTGAGTTTTGGGTAAGTTGATGAAGACTTGAGAAATAGGGTGTTTAGATATTGCCTAGATGTGATAATTGAGTAGATTCCTATGAAGGGTAGTAGTATAGTCCACCATGGTTTAGAGTCATCTTGTGTGATGAATGGGAAGGCTTAGGGGTAAGTTGATCCGACCTTAGAATTGAAAGTGATGGTGCTTAGAAAGTCCACCTAGGCTTACTCCAAAGGGGGAGATGATGTGCTTAGTTATAAAAGTCGTTGAATGTTCTTAAAGTTTATGGTTTGGTGTATGTGTGAAGTCATGCGACTTTTAGATATTTCCATGATTTTCTTTTATGATTCATGTTCATGAAAACTTGTGATTTATAAAATGAGTCCACATGATTGTTTTCCCCATGTTGTAGTGCATTGAGTATAAGTTGACTATAGACTTCATGAGATGAATAAATGAGCATGCATTAGTTTGGAATTGAGAGATTCCTCCTTGAATAAATGACTTTTGAGAGTAAATTGCATATGAGCTCCATGAGATTTTTTTGAGCATGTTTTAGCTAGGAGATGGTAGTTCCTCCTTGAACATGACTAGTTATGAGAATTTCTTGCATTTTGGGTTGTTACACGTAGCTCTTACTCCTTTGTGTCGCATTGAGTATGTTTAGCTTGGAGTTGAAGTTTTCCTCCTTGGTTGTGTGCATTTAGGTGTGTTGCATGCATGATGGCTTGCTAGTCTAGAGACGTGACCTTAAGAAGTGTCTAGAACGTCATTCGAGGGCGAATGTTCCTAATGGGGAGATATTGTAACACCTCGGAAAGTAGTATGCTAAACTAGAGCTTGACTTGAGGGTTAGATTCGTGAATTTAGCTTCCCGTACTTAGAATGAAGGGTTTCAGAATAAAATGTCCAGGTACGACTCCTCAAGGACCAACCGAGAGTCCTTGATGAGGACCCTCACAAGCTTCCTAAGAAAGCTACCCAAAATAGTCCACCGATGAAAGGGACCCACGCCCCTTAGGGGGATCCACACCCCATAGGTGAGGGGTCGTGGGTCAGAGTGCCAAAAATCACCTTGCATACCACCACCCACGGATGACCAGCACGCCCCGTGGGTGAGGTATTGTTGGTCATTAGGCGGTTACGTGAGGGGCCTTATGGAAATTTCTGGAATTAATTAGGGATTAAGTGGTGTCATTTTATATTAGTTTAGACCACCAATATAAAGATTTTAGACCCTTAATTAAGTGATTCCAAATCATTATTTCAAGACCCCCGAAAGAAACCCAATTCCGTCTCAAAAATCCTCTCTCTAGAATGTGAAAAATAAGAAGAAAAGAAGCAAGCTAGATCAAGTAAAGACTCCATTTTTGCAAGCTTTGTAAGGCTTTATAATCAAGGTATGATGGCTTATTCATTCATGGACTCTTTTCATGCATGAAACCCCCATGTTTTCCCCAATTGTGAAGATGAATCCCCAATTCTAGTTAGGGTTCCTTCCTGTATTATGGGTATTGTTGCAAGTTGATCCAATTGAGTGGATAATGGTTGTTTGTGATTGTTTATGATGATTATACATGTATTCTTGATTAACCTACGATTTTAGGGTGAAATTGATATAGTTTGGTTTTATGCCATGAAAGAGAAAATTGAGGGCTTATATGTGATCTTCTAAGATTGATGAATTACTTTATAAGTTGCTTGAGAGTAGAGCACCTAGATATGAATTGCCTAAAATTAAAGCTTGTAGACATGAAATGATTAGATTAGGGCATATTTGATAAATCATGATTAGTAGTGTTGAGATTGAATTTATATGATGATATATGATTAAAATTGCTTAAGAAGGAAGCATGTGGTAAGATTATCTTGAGAATTAGGCATATATGATGATCATGTGAGGTATTTCTTGAGGGTAAAACTTGTAGAACAAATGATGGTTTCTAGGGCCTTGAGGGTAAAAACTAATATGTTAAATTATTAATGTTAAGGCTTTGATAGTGAAGCTTATATGATGATGGTAGACTATTAGATAGAATTGTTGTGAAAGGACCTTACCCACCTAATCTACCTCATGAATGTTTGAGTGCATGAAGTGATAGAATCACATGAGTTAGAATGATATCCATGTCTAGTGCTTGAACCCTAGGTGTGAGGATTGAAAGTGAGTTTTGAACCTCATGGAGGTGCAGTATGAGATTATGCTTGTAGTAATTGAACTACTTGAATTATGATTATATCCATGTCTAAAGTAGTCATTCTAGATGTGTTGATTTGATATGAGATTTGACCTTGAAAGGGAAAGATATGATATTATGCATGTTTTATGAAGGTTATGTACATGCTTTAAGAAAATTTTGAGAGTAAAGTGAATATGTTCATCATCTAGTTATTTTGTTGTTGAAAGGTTATTCTCATATACACACTTATGCATGAATATGATGTGAAGGATTTTCTCACAATAGAGTGATTCTAAGGTTGAAAAGCTTTCTCACCTATTGAATTTATAAGAAGACATGGACAGTGAAAGTTTATTCTCATGCATGATATAATGAGCTATACTATGAGTTATGTTGGATTGTGTGTCAAGACATTCTTCTAAAATATATGAACTTAAGTCAAGACTTAATATGAACTCAAAGGGAATTATGGTTAGCACCGAGTGGATATTGAATATGAGATTGAAGCTTATACACTAGTTTAGCCCGGCTTCCCAATGAAAGCTTTTACACTAGTTGAGTCCGTCTTTCCAAATGGGAACCTTCTATGCTATTTGAGTCCGGGTTCCCAAAGTATGTATCTCATGAGATTGAGACCTTCTACCTTAGTTGAGTTCGAGTTTGTAGTAGAAATCTCCTTATCCCCTAAACTACATTCCCCCATAGGTTACTTGGCTATTGGATCCACCAAAGCCAAGAGTATGGTTCTACCATAGGCAAGTAGGACAACCCCTTTTTGGTGTGGGGTAGACACCGGACTCCATGTTAAGCTCACAGTCTATGTAGGTTAAGGCTAATTCCCAAAACAAGAATATCAATTTTGAATTATGGTTGCTCAATAAGCTTTACTTAGCATAAGTGAGATTTATGGGGTGTTACTTTTGCGTTGCACAAGTATTCTTTGAGGGTAGTTATGATACGTTCCTCTTATGCTATGATGATCTATGTAATGAATATGTTTATGACTTATGCTTATGATGTATTCTTAGTTTGGATTTTAGGTTGAAAGGTCCTTCCTATACATGTGCGACTAAAGGTGAATGTTCCTTTGTCTATAAGAAATAAGCTAAGGATGAGATCCAAAGATGGTAAATATGAAGGAGGACCTAAAGAGACTTACTTAGCATGATAGGATTACGGGGTCTCAGTCATGCATTGCACAAGCTTGCCTCGAGGTGACTTATGAAGTGTTTCTCTTATGTTATGTTAAACTAGATGCATTGATTATGCCTATGATTATGTTGTTATCTCTTATACTTATGACTCATGTTATAGTCTCTTATGATTATGGTATATGTCTTATGTTGACTAATGCCTCTTATATGCTTATGTTGATGATTTATGCTAGCTATCATATTTAGTACATTATTGTATTAACGCATACTTTGGCCTACATTCTTATCAAATGTAGGGTTCGACGATATTGATTTCTATCCTCGCTAGGTTCATAGTAGATCAAGAAGAGAAGTTTTTGTGAGTCCTCATAGCATCGAGGACTTGATCACCCTTTTATTTTATGTCTTTCTTTATGTTTAGACTTTTGTGTGGGCTGTGTCCTTGAAGCTTTTCAAGTATTAGATGGTTTGAGATAAGTATAGTAGAATTCCATTTTGCTTTAATGAAAAACTTCGATTGTATGAAAGATATTTAAATTTCCGCGTCATTTCTATTGCTTTATGTTGTCATATGCAAAGGGGCTTGTATGAGACCCCATTCAGGGTCAAGTACGCCTTGTCACATCTAGGGTGTACCCCTAGGTTGTGACAGACTACCCCTCATATTAGAGGTGGTTGAAAAGCAAAGTCTGTTCTTTATTGATGAGTTGCTCTTACAAAAAATCTTGAGAAAGTCATGACACTATAGAGGGGCTTGAGAGAAGCCTATGAATGAGTTCATTATTGAGTTTGAAAGAATTCACTCACATTCATATGAATCGTGCGTTTGAGCTGAAATCGAGATGTACTCTCTTCTCTAACACTTATTCAGGTGAGACTCTTATGAGAAAGTGTGTTTTAGAGCTTGGGTAATATTTTCACCCTAAATTATAGTATGCATTACGATATTATGAGTAGTATTAGTAAGGAGTGCCCTTAAGTTAAGAGAAAAGCATGCAGAGGTACAGTAATCTAAGGAATGGAGATAGTGATGAGATAAATTATGTGCTTGTAGTCATGCACCCAGTCAGTTATAAGTGATGATTTCCTTTATGAGTAGAATAAGGAATAATAATGGTGTAGAGAGCTTTTGATAGAAGGAAGATGAATGGTTACTAGTCAGGATGAGATAGAGTGTACTTTTAACCAGAATAGAGTTGATGTCGATGTGCCATCCATTTAAAGAAGACTAAATCCATGTGTTGAATACAAGAGCAGAGTATTCATGAGGTGATAGACTCAATCTAGGTTTAGGTTTTTTTTAAAGGAGAACCCTATGGTATTTAGAGGATGATAGAATTATTTGAGAGTTAATGCGCAGTAAGTGAGTAAATAGTACTTAAGCTGTGAAATGGAAGGTGAAGGTAGTCTGTAGGTACGTAGACGAAGAACTAAATATTTCCTAATTGTCATGAGATCTTAGTGGTGAGTGTTTCTTGACTTTTCTGGTAGTTTCTAGTAGTATAAGGTATCAACAATCATATTGATATACATGTTTAGTACTAGACATTAAGCTTGAATTTGAGATGAGTGTCGTGATCAACAGATGGCAACACGAGGGTGATGGTGTTAGTTTTGAGGTCTGATCTAGTAGGTATGACCTGAAATAGGTGCGGAGATCAAAGTGGTACATTGCAATGAAAATGTGGTATTATGACCCATAGAGGAGAGAAATGAAGGTAGAGTAGTAAGAGGTACACCAGAGATGGTATGTGGCCAGATGAGGTCCCAATTGAGGTTATGATTTTTATGTGTACCTAGATTGTACAATTGAGCTTGGGATAGGCTGGTGCAAGTGTAATTTTCCTAAAGAGTTAGATGAAGTAGCCTTAGGATACAATGAGAAGAGGTCAAGAAAAACATCTTAGAAAGAAGTCTTAGTAACTGCTTATGGAGAGTTCGGTAGTCATGAGATAAACTTTTCCCGAGTGTTAGAGTTAAGGGGGATGTAGAACAGTTTAGAGATGATGCAATAGGTCCATAGCTTTCAAGTGTCAGCTTTAGACCTAAGGGGGAGATGATAAGTTGAGAATTCAAGTCAAGTGTTTAGAATAAGATAGTGATGAGTTCAAAAGAGTATGATAGATATCTTTCCATTGGTCTTTTTAGTAGTGGAGTGATGTTAGAAGGAGAAGGTTAATGTTCTTATCGTGATAATGATGGTGTGATAATTCCATATAAGTTTATAAATTAGTAGGAAGAGAAGGACGAGGTTTTTACTATGAGAAATAGTTAAATGAGAGCCCTTAGTTGGTTCTGAGTAGTAATGCGGGAAATTCTAGTTGTTATGGCAGAGATGATGAGAGAATGAGAATTTCTCAAGGGAGCAGGTTAGTTGGAGTCCAAGGAGTTGTTAGAGTGTTAAGCTTGGATATGGTGTTGTTAAACATTAGGTGGTTCTTTATATGAGCCTATTGTGGATTAAGTGTGGTCGTACAGAGTAATATTCTTGGGATGAGATTCCCTATCTAGATATAGAATTCGAACCTTAGGATATTAGGTTAAGCTTGAATATAGTAAGAGCATACCATTAGACTAAAACCTTGGTAAGAGTAGTCATGTGCCCTTGTGGGAGATATGAGTTGCAGCCAATGTGGTATGATACTAAGGAAAGAAGAGCATAGTTGAGGAGTGTTGCTAAGCTTAACAACTATCAGTCATATTACCCCAGGCATGGTATTCCTATTCTTACTTCATGCCTAGACTTCATTTGTTTCAGATAAGGTAACTTCAGAGAGAGCGTGACTATGTTCACAACAACACATTCTTGATTTAGGTGCTATAGAAGGTCCCAACTCTTGGTATGAATTAGTCCAGCCTATGTTAGTAGGTAAGTTCATGAGTCAGAGGAGATAGTAAGCATAGCCCCATTCAATAACCAGTGCAGCTGTCATTCGAGGACGAATGATCCAAAGGGGGAGATAATGTAACACCTCGGAATATTTTTTTTAGCTAAGACTTGAGCCATTCTTCTTTGGGAGTAAGATTTTACCGGGGAATTTAAATTTTCTTAAGTGTTAAGGTCACTTAATGTATGACCTTGATTTCCAAAAAGAACTAAAGAGAACTCATTCATGTCATTTTGGTCAATTTCAAACGACCATAAAATTTAGCACAAGATCAGTTAGGAGACCCATAATATATCAAATGAAAGATATCTCAATCCTCTTTCCAACGCCACCAAGTTTGCTAATATCCGAGCTCGAAGAGGGAGATATGATCGTTTGAGTGCAACCTCTCTAGATAGGGCCTTTCCACCCGAACTAAAGAGGGGTATTTTAGTCTTTTCCTCATCCCCACTTAGTCTAAACATGAATTACACCCAATTAAGGGTCTAAACTGATTAGAATCCATTCATTCATCCCCAAAATGTTTAGGGTTTTAGAGAGAAGATTCAAGAGGAGAAAAGGTCCAAGGTTTCAAGCATTCATCCAAGATTTTGCCAAGAACCTAGTTCTTTGAGGTATGTAAGTTCTCATAGTGTGGGATTTGTTCACCCACACACCAATCATGTGATTTTTATCAGTAATTTTATTCTTGAGGTTGAATGATTTGAGTTCTTGTGGAGTTTCTTGAGGTTTTGTTCTTCATTCCTTGTTAATGGAGTTTGTTGAGTTCTTGAGGTGAGGATCTTGCGAGTTAGTGTAATTCTTGAGTAGATTTTCATGTACTTGAGTTAGGTTGACGAATCTAAGAAAGTTGGGAAGAATCCAATCAATTTTGGGTGAATTAGGACCCAAAATCGAAGATTTTTTTTTGAAAGTTTCTCAGTTATGACTGGGGAGGCGCTCCAGCAGTGCACCCAATCAGACCCCCAGTAAATTGGGATTGGGGTGGCACACCAGCAGTGCGTCCAATCAGATCCCCAGTAAATTGGAGTTGGGGCGGCGCGCCAGCAGTGTGTCCAATCAGACCCCAGTAAATGGAGGTTGGGGTGGCGCACCAGCAGTGCACCAAATTATTTATAATTCTGCTTGAACCGTATTTTTGAGAAGTCTTTTACAATTATTTATAATTTGTTTTGAGACTTGAGTAAACGAGGATCAGGATGAGGAGAGTCAAGTTTCATGTTTTCGAAATTAAGATAAGGGGACTAATGTAACAACCCAAAAAATTTTGAACCTAAGACTCGAACCATTCCTCGTAGTGAGTGATTTTTTTACCCAAGTCATCCTAAGTTTTACTTAAGTTTTGAGTCAACTTCAAATGACCATAACTTTTAGTACAAGATGAGTTATGAGACCCATAAGATATTGAATTAAAGCCCTTCGAGTCCTGTTTCCAATGCAATCAAGGTTTCTCAATTCCAAGCTCTGAGTAAAAGGTTATGACTGATTTACTTGCAACGTGCAAAGCTGGCAGCAGCTCCGCGATGGCTCCGTATTACAGAGCCAATATGAACCTCACTGCCTGGTGAAAAATTATTCCGACTTCCTGCTCGTTTTAATTATTTCTTTAAAGGTATTTTAGTCCTAAAAACCCTTAGGAGGTCATCTAAATTGCCCTAAACGAGTAAAAAATCAGTTTTCTTAAATCAAACCATCTCATTCACTCCAAAGATTCTACGCTCAACAAAATCAACAAACGCTACAGCTAGGGTTCATCTTTCAAGATTTTCCTTCAAGTAGATGATTCTTTCAGGTAGGTAAGCTTTCATAGTGTTGGGTTTGTTCGCCCTCACGCCAATCATGTTTAATTTTATCCTTGAATTCATTTTTGTGATTGATTATTAAGTTCTTGAGAAATTCTGGAGTTTTAGCCAATATTGATAATTTTATTGAGTTCTTGAGTTTTGTGCTTCGTTCTCTGATAATGAAGTTCTCATTGAGTACTAGAGACGAGGGTTTGCGAATAAGATGAGTTAATTGATAGTTCCTTCTGTGGGTTTCGCTGAAATGGTTTTGGGTTAAAAGAATTCATGAAATTTGACCTTAGAACTGTAGTAGGTGTGAGTTGATTCGAGTTTGAGAGAGGAAGCAAAGATCGGACAAAAATATGTGCCCAGCTCAGCGTAGCAGAGGTGTTTTAAACATTTATCCCCCCCCAAAAGTACCCCCTCTTCACGTCAGGGAGAGTATACGAAGTCCATTATCCCAAAATTAATTTTTGCGATCAAAGATTCAATTCCATCTCCGGTCGCGCCAGTGTTCGTTAATTTGGGTCTTCTCCCGTTCTTGTGATCAACTATCTTAACCCTCATAAAACATTGAGAGGTCCTACATTCCGAAGCATAACCCTTAAATCCATAATTCAAATTCAAGGTAGAGTTAAGGGTAAAGTTTTGAGAATTCATTAGAACATTCTAAGAAAGTCCATTTGAGCCCTTTTGAGGAGTCTTCTACAACTTCTAATAATTTGTTTCAAGGATCAAGTAAGTGAGTAAGAGGTTGAGGAAAATGTGTTCATGAGTCTACTTTGTCATCACGAGATCTTTCCTATACTGAACCATAACTCTTGAATTCATAATTCACATTCAACAGAGTTAAGAGTAGAGTTCAAGAAAGCTTTTGAGTTCAACTGTGAATCCTTTGAGATCAACTATCGAATTGAACCAAGTTTTGAAGAAGTAAGTCAGAGAATAATAAGAGTCGAATACATGAGTTCCATATTGTTATGTAGACCATCGAGTCGAGTTGTTTCATGCCCATAATTCTGCATGAACTTCGTAAGTTGAGCATCCTTTAGAGAAGTGGTATCACCAAGTTCTAAGCCTTTTAAGTGTTGAGTTCCTAATCCCTTTTGAGAAGTATCTTTGATTCCTTGAGTTTAACATTTCATGCCCATAATCCCGCATAAACACTATAAGTCGAACAGTCTTGAGATTAGTAGCATCATTGAAGTTCTTGAGTTCCAAGTATTGAGTTCCATCTATGGTTATTGAAAACCGTGCATTGAGCAGTTCACGTCCATGATTCAACATGAACCAAATTTTAATAAGTCTTTTAAAAAGGTTTTACCTTTGTGTTAAGACTTAAAGTTCAAATTGAGTAAAGAGTAAAGAGTAAAGCTTGAAGTTCATTTCTTCAAAAGTATATGGGACTATGTAATCGCAAAGGGTTTAAAATGATTTCACATTTAAACAAGAAAGGAAACCTCGATTTCCAAAGGGCCTTCGGTCAAGTTTTCAAAAAAGAGTAATCGCTTTCTAAATTAAGCAAGAGGGGAAACTTTGATTTCTAAGATAGCCTTTAAGCTAAGTGTTTGAGCCGTAATCTCAAATCACAAAAGAAGTATGTTTTTAAACATAAAGAGCTAGTATCATATTTTGTGAGTAGTATTGAGCACTGATATGGGGGAACGTTCAGAGAACCCACAGCCCCCATAAACCATGTAGCCATCATGGGTAGAAAAGGGTCATACTTTTGAGATGAATCCTATTAGCATAAACTAGTAGATCCACTTAGTAATTTAGGTCTTATACCCTTGGTACCGTGAGGGAGATCGATGTGTCATCACAATAGCTCTTATGTCATGGTTGTCGGTTAGAGACACTCCTACAACAGTACTTTGTATTTTTACATACACCTCTGAGTTATTTGTATCTTTGCATACAAACAGAGTTGACTTCATATTTTAAATAACTTTTCTTTCGATTGCACTTGTTTTAAACTACTTTATATTGAAATGAGTTCGGTTATGTTGAGTTGAGTTGAGCCAGATAAGTTTTTCAGCTCATTTCAGATTCTTTTCAAGCTTATATTTATGCTTTAGAATTCCTCTTATTTGCTCGTGAATTCCACATATTGAGCCATTTGGCCTGCATCTTCTCATGATGCAAACACAGGTATTCAGGATCATCAACAGGAGATTCGTTGATACATTCGGGAGTTCGAGTTAGCTATGGTGAGCCTCCTTGTTTCTAAAGTATTTCATTCCTTTCAGTTTAGTCAGGATGTCGTGGGTCTTGTCCCGACTTCCATCTTTATCAGTTAGAGGCTTCATAGATAGTCAGTATAGTTGAGAAGCCTATATTATTCATTTATTTTTTTAATGTTTTAAAGACTTAAGTTGCCTATTTTATGGCGAGTTGAATAATTTATTTTATTCAGAGTTTTATTTTGAGTTAAAGCTTTTTATTTAAGTTTCATGAATTTTATTCAATCTTTTAGCTTTTGCATGCTTGAGTTAGTCTTCCGCTTATAGTCAGCCAGGATGAGGGTTCACTTGGGGACCAACAATGGTCTTCGAATGCCAGCCACGTCTAGGGTGTAGACTCGGGTCATGACAAATTTGGTATCATAGCATAGAGTTCAGGTGTCCTAGGGTGTCTATGAAGTTGTGTCAATAAGAACTTATTTATGGTTGTGAGGGCCCCACTTCTATAAATGAGGGACTACATACATTTAAGAAAAGTTTCCCTTCTTTCATACTCTTAATCGTGCAATAGAGCTATGTCATATAGATTTTATTCTTACTCATGCGTTTCTCAGAATCATTTGACTACCCATCATACTAGAGGTGGTTGAAAAGCAGAGTTAGTCCTTTATGGATGAGTTATTCTTAGCAAGAGTCTTGAGAAAGTCATGAGACTCCAGAGGGGCATGAAAGAAGCCCAAGCGTAATTTAAGTGTAAAGTTTCATGGTAATGCCCTCATATTTATATGAATCGTGCGTTTGAGCAAAAAAGAGTGAGCTGTACTCTTTTCCCTTAGCCTTGTTTCAGCTTAGATCCTTATGAAGAGGTATGTTTAGAGCTTGGGTAAGATTTCCACCTGAAAAGGGTAACATGAATGACGAGATTATGAGCAGTAGTAGTGAAAGTACCCAGAGTTAGAGGAAAGTATGCAGACGTTTAGTAATCATAGAAAGGCAGATAATGACGAGGCAAGCTATGTTATTATAGTCATACACCTAGTAAGTTGTTGATGAAGAGTTTTCCCCTATGGGTAGACTAAAAAGTGATGAGTTATGAAGATTCCATCATAGGAGGTAGAGTGTATTTTAACTATAAATGGGCTACGATGAAGTGTCATTGTGTTAGTAATGGCCAAGTGTAAGTGGTGAATGGAAGAGCAAGAGTATTCATGAGGTGATAGTTCTAAGCTAGGCTTATCATCTTAAGGTAAAGCCCGTAATATTCAAAGTGTTATAGAACTAATTAGGCATTGATGTATAGTGAACGAGTGAATAGTACTCAAGTTGTGAAGGGAAATGTGATAGTAAATTATAAGTATGAATACTAAGAGGTGAGGATTGACTATTTTTCATGAATTTTTAGTGGGAGAGTGATTATTAACTTTGCATCAAGTAGTTGTAAGTTAGTATAGTAAGCGAGCAATCATATTGATATTCAGGTTTAGTCATAAATATTAAGCTTGTATTCAAGATGAGTGTCATGATAAAAAGAATGGCAGCATGAGGGTGATGATGCTAGTCTTGATATTTGATCTAGAAGACTTGACATAGAGTAGGTGAGGAATTGAGGTGATTAGTTGCAATAGTATGAGTGGTACAAGTGAGGACCCTAACCTTTATATAAGGGTAGTGAAGTGTGGCTAAGTCACAAGAGTAACAAGAGCATTAAGAGGTGTACCAAGGTGGTATGTTACCAGATGAGGTTCCGATTAAGTTATAATTTTCCAAGTGTGCCTAGATAGCATAATTGAGTTGTCAATGTGGAATAGGTCTATAGCTTTCAAGTATTCGCTTTAGACCTAAGGGGGAGATAATAAGAAGAGAAATCAAGTCAAGTGTTGAGAATTTCTTAAGGAGCTGGTTCGTAGGAGTCCATGGATTTGTTAGAGTACTAAGCTTGAATGTGGTGGTAAAGAGTAATAGTCTTGGGAAGACAGTCCCTATAGAGAGGTATAGAACCCGAACATATTGATTTGGGTTAAGCTTGAATATAGTAAGAGCATACCATTAGACTCAAACCTCAGTAAGAGTAACCACGTTCTTTACCCAGTCTAGTTGTCATTTGAGGACGAATGATCCCAAGGGGGAGATATTGTAACAACCCAGAAAATTTTTAAGCCAAGACTCGAACCATTCTTCGTAGTGAGTGAGATTTTTACCAAGGAATTAAAATTTTTCCTAAGTGATAAGGTCACTAGATGTAGCACTTTGAGTTCCAAGAAGAACTAAAGAGAGTTCATTGAAGTCATTCCAAAGTTTTTCTTAAGTTTTGGGTCAACTTCAAATGACCATAACTTTTAGTACATGATGAGTTAGGAGACCCATAAGATATTAAATTAAAGCCCTTCGAGTCCTCTTTCCAATTCCACCAAGTTTTCGCAATTCTAATGTCTGAATAAAAAGTTATGACTGATTTACTAGTGATGCGCAAACCTGGGAGCAGCTCCGCGATGGCTTTGCGTTACGGAGACAATAAAGACCTCACTGCCTGGAGAAAAATTATTCCAACTTCCAGCTTATTTTAATTATTTTTTAAGGGTATTTTAGTCCTAAAAACCCTTAGGAGGTCACCTAAATAGCCCTAAACGAGTAGAAAATCAGTTTTCTTAAATCAAATCCTCTCATTCACTCTAATTATTCTACGCTCAAGAAAATCAGGAAATGCTAAGGCTAAGGTTCATCTTTCAAGATTTTCCTTCAAGTTCTTCAAGTAGATGATTCTTTCAGGTATGTAAGTTTTCATAGTGTTGGGTTTGTTCGCCCTCACGCCAATCATGTTTAATTCTATCCTTGAATTCATTTTTTGAGAATGAATTATTAAGTTCTTGAGAAATTTTTGAGTTTTAGCAAATATTGATAATTTTATTGAGTTCTTGAGGTTTGTGTTTCATTCTTTGATAATGAAGTTCTCATTGAGTACTAGACGCGATGGTTTGCGAATAAGATGAGTTAATTGATAGTTCCTTCTGTGGGTTTCGCTAAAATTGTTTTGGGTATTCAGGAAATTTGACCTTAGAACTGCAGTAGGTGTGAGTTGATTCGAGTTTGAGAGAGGAATCAAAGATCGGGCAAAAATATGTTCCCAGCACCACGTCGCATAGGTGTTTTAAACATTCAGCCCCCCGAAAAGTACCCCCCTCTTCGTGTCGCGGAGAGGATACGGAGTCCACTATCCTAAAATTTATTATTGCGATCAAAGATGTAATTCCATAACTGCGTCGTGCCGGTTTTCTTTAATTTGGGTCTTCTCCTATTCTTGTCATCAACTATCTTAACCCTCCTAAAACTTTGAGAGGTCCTACATTCCGAAGCATAACCCTTGAATGCATAATTCAAATTCAAGGTAGAGTTAAGGGCTAAGTTTTAAGAGTTCATTAGAGCATTCTAAGAAAGTCCATTTGAGCCCTCTCGAGGAGTCTTCTACAACTTTTAGTAATTTGTTTCAAGGCTCGAGTAAGTGAGTAAGAGGTTGAGGAAAATGTGTTCATGAGTGTACTTTGTCATCACGAGGTCTTTCCTATACTGAACCATAACTCTTGAATTCATAATTCACATTCAAGAGAGAGTTAAGAGTGCAGTTCAAGAAAGCTTTTGAGTTTAACTGTGAATCCTTTGAGATCAACTATCGAATTAAACTAAGTTTTGAGGAAGTAAGTCTGAGATTAAGAAGAGTCGTATACATGAGTTCCATATTGTTATGTAGACCATCGAGTTGACTTGTTTCATGCCCATAAATCCGCATGAACTTCGTAAGTTGAGCATCCTTTAGAGAAGTGGTATCACCAAGTTCTAACCCTTTAAGTGTTGAGTTCCTTATTCCTTTTGAGAATCACCTTTGAGTCCTTGAGTTGAACATTTCAAGCCCATAATCCCACCTGAACACTATAAGTCGAACAACCTTGAGGTAAGTAGTATCATTAAAGTTCTTGAGTTCCAAGTATTGAGTTCCATCTACGGTTATTGAAAACCTTGCATTGAGTAGTTCATGTCCCTTATTTAGCATGAACCATATTTTAAGAAATCTTTTACAAACGTTTTAACTTTGTTTTAAGACTTAAAGTTCAGGTTGAGTAAAGAGGAAAGAGTAAAGCTTGAAGTTCATTTCTTCAAAAGTATATGGGGACTATGTATTCCTAAAAGGTTTAAAATATTTTCACATTTAAACAAGAAAGGAAACCTCGATTTCCAGAGGGCCTTAGGGTTAGTTTTCAGAAAAGAGTAATCACTTTCTAAATGAATCAAGAGGGGAAACTTTGATTTCCAAGATAGCCTTTGAGCTAAGTTTTTGAGCACTACTCTCAAATCACAGAAGAAGTATGTTTTTAAACATAAAGGGCTAGTATCATATTTTGGGATTAATATTGAGCACCGATATGGTGCAGCGTTTAGAGAACCCACATCTATCATAAACCATGTAGCCATCATGGGTAGAAAAGGATTATACTTTTTAGATGAATCTTTTTCGCATAGACTAGTGGATCCACTTAGTAATTTAGGTCATATACCCCTGGCAGGGTATAAGATGTGCTGGCAGCGTGAGGGAGATCATTGTATCATCACCATAGCTCTTATGTGATGGTTATCGGCTAGATAAACTCCCACAACAGTACTTTGTATTTATATATATATCAGTTTATTTGTATTTTTACATACATCTCAGAGTTATTCGTTTCTTTGCATACACACAGAGTTGACATCATGTTTGAAACAACTTTTCTTTAGATTGCACTTGTTTTAAACTGCTTTATATTGAAATGAGTTCGGTTATGTTAAGTTGAGTTGAGCCAGGTAAGTTCTTCAGTTCCTTTCAGATTCTTTACAAGCTTATGTTTATGCTTTAGAAATCCTCTTACATGCTCGTACATTCCACGTATAGTAAGCCATTTGGCCTGCATCTTCTCATGATGCAGACATATGTATTCAGGATCATCAACAAGAGATTCGTTGATACATCCCGGAGTTCGAGTTAGCTATGATGAGCCTCCTTGTTTCTGGAGGATTTCATTTACTTTTCAGTTTAGTCCGGATGTCGTGGGTCTTGTCCCGACTTCCATTTTTATCAGTCAGACGCTTCATAGATAGTTAGTATAGTTGAGAAGTCTGTATTATTCATTTATTTTTATTGTTTTAAAGACTTAAGTTGCCTATTTTATGGCTAGTTGAATAGTTTATTTTATTCAGTGTTTTCTTTTGAGTTAAAGCTTTCTATTTAAGTTTTATGAATTTTATTCAATTTTTAAGCTTTTGCATGCTTGAGTTAGTCTTTCGCTTGTAGTCAGCCAAGATGAGGGTTCGCTTCGGGACCAAGAATGGTCTTCGAGTGCCGGCCACGTCCAGGGTGTAGACTCGGGTCGTGACAACTAAGTATTTCTAAGAGTAAATATTTTTATATTTAAACTGAGAGTAAAATTTTGATTTCCAAATGAGTTCATGAAGAGTTTTGAGCACTATTTCTTTTCAGAGAACCTTTTGAGTAATAATCTCAAAGTTTGAGGATGAGAAAATGTTTTTAAACATATGAGAATGATTTATATTATTGGGAGTAGTATTGAGCACCGATATGGAGATGAGTTCAGACAACTCAAAATCCTCTTAAACCATGTCGTAAACATGGGTAAAAAGAATCTTTTTAGAAGATTTCTTCTTTCTTTTAAGCATAGCTTAGTCGATCCACTTAGTTGAGGATGTATTATACTCTGGCAAGGTATAAGACAGTTCTGGCAGCATGGACGAGACGCAATATCAACACATAACTCATAGTGATGGTTGTCGGTTAGAGAATCTCCCAAATAAGAGTTATTATTGTATTTTTATATACAATTGAGTTATTATTGTATTCTTACATACAATTGAGTTATTATCTACTATTTAAAAAGCTTATTGTATATTGCATCTCTTATTGTTGTTTTATCCTTGAGTATTTTGAGTTGAGTATTTTGAGCCGAGTATCTTGGAGTTGAGTATCTTATCTTCGAGTTGAGAATCTTAACTTTGAGTTGAGTATCCTATCCTTGAGTGGAGTTGAGTGAGTTTGAGAATAGGTAATTATGTTTCTTTTCTATCAGTACAAGCTTATGTTTATACTTTACAAGCTTATGTACATACTGACACCATTTGGCTGCATCTTTTTATGATGCATATACATGTATTCTGGTTATTTACAGATGCTCTGTTGTACCACTTGCAGTTCAAGTTAGCTTTGGTGAGCCTCCTTGCTTCTGAAGGGTTCTACTTTTATTTTCAGTTGTTAGGTTGTCAAGGGTATTTGTCCCAATGATCCTTTTGTAATAGTAGAGGCTTCTTAACTATAACAAATTTGATTATTAGCGACAAATAATTGTCACTAGAAACTCACATTTCGTCACAAAAACAATTTTGTTACGAATAATAATTCGTCAGTCATTCATCCCTAAAGCCTGGGTCACTAAATGTATACATAGACAATTTAGTGTTTCGTCACTAAATAGAAATGTATTAACTACGAAAATATTTTGTGTCCCAAAATGCTTCGTATTTATGACAAATTTGCTCGTCATAAAAATGATAAAAATTTGTAGGTAAAGATATAATTTTGTCACTAAATAGGTTATTATAGCCGACGAAAATGATGTGTCACTAACTATTTAGATTAATTAGTGACGATGCAATTTATCACTAATATTTTGTGTATTTCGTAGGTAAGCAAATAATATTTCGTCACTAAAAACTACTTTTTACATACAATTGTTTCGTTGTCCCTAGAGGTACAAATTAGTGACAACTTTATATTTAAGTAATTTTGTAGTTGAAAAAATTATGTCGTCACTAAAAATAATTCTTTTGCCGACAAAATAAAATTGTCACTAAAAATATCATAAATAAGTAGGCAATTTTTGGGACAAAAAGTATTTTTGTCCCAGAATGTCATACTTTAATGACTAAAATGTTATTGTCTTTAAAATATTATGTATTCGTCATTAATGATTGAGGTTTTGAAGATAAAATGTTTTGTCACTATTGACATTTAAACTTGTAGCAATACTATTTACAATTTGTATTAAGCTAGGTCTCCTTAAATTTAAAAATTTATTTAAAAAATTAAAATTACATAGATATTTGACTCAAAAGAAATGTAACCAAAGCAAGAAGTAAGAAAGAAAAATAGACAACAAGAATCATCATATCTCTTTCTAAACACCCACTATCAATACACAGTTTTATAAACAGATTTCTACTAATTTTAACAAAACAAGTGAGTATCTAGCAGATTCTAACTAAGGCTAGTAAAGGAAGAAGAATAAATTAATGGAAATCAACAAGTCAAAGTAAATTAGATAAGAAACATCTCATTTCAATAATTCAAAATACAATTTTTATAATTTTAAATAAGTTTATCGATATTTATCCTTATTTATCAAAATTTTAGATTTTTTATCAGTTAATTGTAATTACATTACTTTTTGTCACAACCGGTTGAAATATGTTCAAATATTTGTTCATTTTAATTAAATCATTATTTCTGTTAAATTGCATTGTTTTACATGTCATAGGTTACGTTCAATACATTTTTTAATATTCATTTTATTCATTAATTTTATTAATATCAATTTTGGTGTTTTTAGCACAGTCTAGAAATACTTTTAAATTCGGATAATAATTATATACATATATATTTTACTAAACCAACAATTTTGGTCATAATCTCAATCCCACAATTTGAGCCCATTGTAAAATTACTTCCTACATAAGTTTTGATTAGGTTAAAAAATAAAGGGGGTGGTGAATAATATTTTTACACTAAGGGGTGAAAACATTCCAAAATAGAAAAAACCCTACAAGTTTCTCCTCATATTTTTTTGCACAAAGACAACCGCCACCCAACCCCCATTTTCCTATCTTCTCCGATGCACCGGTAGACCACCGAAAACACAACCAAACCGACCACCCAAAAACCCCATTACCAACCCATCTAAACCACCGAAACCCCACCAGTAAACAACCTAAACGATCCTCTTTCTCCATCAACAAAAACCACTCTAAATTTTCCTTCTCACTAACCAACTATTAGACTTCAAAATCAATCGTTAATGTCATAATAAACAGAGCGACTAGAAGCTCCAATGAGCAACAAAATTAGAAATCAACACCAAACAACGACACCATCACGAACTCCATGAACTCTGGCGAGATCCATCGTTGTTACCAACGAGCTCAAATCTCCAGCAACCTCGCACAACAGCGAACAATGACTAGAAGCTCTCGAAATCCGGGGAGGCTCTCACGCCGCAGGTGCAACCCGCTAACAAGATGAGCTTCAAGCTTCGGCTGAAACCTCATTGTTTGTCTCCTTTACTCCTTTCTTTTATTTTGATTATTCATCACTATTATATTTATCATTTTTTATTACTATTATTTTCGTATTTTTATTGTTTAATGTGTTGATTGTGTTTGAAAGTTTATTCAACTGAGTTTTCTTTTTTTACATAGTTGTATAGTTATGGATTAATTTATATATTTTACAATTTGTTTTACTAAAATATCCTTTTGACTATGGTATTAATGATGAATTCTTTTATTTGACTTTTCCGTTAACAAATTCTATAAATGTATTCACTTTTTTTTAGAGATGCTTCTGTCAATGTATGTGGTTCCTCATCTATTTGGTTTAATTAATTATGTATGTAACTGTTTCGTTTCCCTTCTATATTTATTAATGATTTTGGATTTGATTGTATTTTATATTACTCCATTCGTTTCACAAAGAATGACCTAGTTTGAATTGGCACGGAGTGTAAGAAAATATAGAAGACTTTTGAATCTTGTGATCCCATATAAATTAAAGTTATGTCAAATTTACGAAATTGCCCTCTAATCTTGTGGCCTTAAACATGCCACGTGGAAAGCTGAAATTAAAATGTTACCAAAAAAGAAAGAGGTCATTCTTTTTGAAACAGACTAAAAAGGAAAGAAGGTCATTCTTTTTGAAACGGAGGGAGTATATGTTACTGCTCCAATTTGATCATATGTGGTTGGTCTCGATTATTAAAATTGACCTTAATGCATTTTCTAAATATTTCTAGTGAGTCGTGTTATTATGGCTATATATATTCATTTGTTTGTTTTATTTTGGATATTGTTGTTATGTTATATATTACTTTACACTTCTTTCGATTAGTGTTAATATTTCAAGTTGAAAATGGCCAATGAGAAACTCTCTTCGTCGGTTTTGGAGGCCTCCTCATTATAAAAGACGAAAATTTAGTTTAAGTTTATATTTTTGTATTGTTAGAATTGGTCGGTGAAGAAATTACCCTCGATTTCCAAGGTCTCCCATGTATATAAGACGGATTTTTATTTTAAGTTATTATTTATTTCATTTATTATCATTCGTATTTATTTACCACTAACACTTTTACTAAGTCTCTTTACAGGTACCCGGAGTTGCTTCCCATTGAAGCAATTAAGATGGAGTTCGAATTATATATTTTATTGTGTATATTGTTAACGTTAGGCAAACTTAGGCCGTTTATCATATTGTTGATTTACTTTATTTTTTTGTATATATTGCATGTTTGTTTTACTTGTATATTGTGTTATCTCCTCCTCAATTTGAAAAAATAAACTCAGTCGGGACCCACAATTGTGGATTTCGAAGGATGCCTAACAGCTTTCCTTCGGTATAACTTAAACCCCTTACCTAGAATCTAATGGTTTCGTAGATTTTTTTTTAATTGGTTTTCCTAAAATTAGGTGGCGACTCCTTTAAAATTCGTTTATTTTAAAAATTCTTTTAAAATTGAGTTAATTGATTATTTTTTGAGCAACCACGACGTTTTTGCCCTATTTGAATAAAGTAGGGATGTAAACAACAATAATTACTCACTCAATTGGGTCAATATTCATCATAACCCACAACATTGGAAGAAACCTAACTAAAATTGGGGATTTAGACTTCACGTTTTCACCCTATTTGAATAAAGTAGGGATGTAAATAGAATGAAGACTGCGCTGGGGATATTGAGGTTCTAACCTTCATGGATTCATTTTTTTCAAATTGAGGAGCATTTTATTTTATTGTGTTATACCTTGTATTTTGTATATTTTGTTGATTATTTGTATATTGTACTTGTTGTTTTTTCATTATTTGTTTAATTGTACGTATGTTGGCATTGCATCATGATCTATCTTCCACCACTTGGAATTTTTTATTTCTTACTTAAAGGACGAATATGTAGGCAGCAGTCGTTCGTTAGCCAAATTATTTCTCGGGGTACCCTGACGAATGTAGTTGGCCACTTGATGGTCAACGGTCGTTAACTGCTCCAGCCCAAGTAATTCGCTTGGGTCACCGATCCACTTCAGATAAAACCCACTCTTAGTCAACTAGCGTAGAGAGAAACCAAATCCTGAATTTAGAGCATTTTGAACTAAGTTAACCCAACACCGAAGGTGTGTTGGGCCCATTAGAAGTCCACCTTGTGTCTATTTGGCCCATTGGTCAATAAAAGACAATCATCCTTATGTGTTTAGATTTGAAGGATGCATACGTCATTTGGCAAAACAATGTCTCTTGGGGTTGGGAGTGTAATAGTTTGTTCGAGTCAAAGAAGGATCAAGTTACCATTTCATCCAAAGTGTGGACATTCAGAGATGACAAGAAATCAAAAAGAATAATCGTCCATGGAAGCATAATTTAGGATTGTACCCCTGCGTGGGATTGATTATTTGCATCTATTTTCCGTTGTTATGTATCCTCATTCAGTTTATTGGTAAAACATGTATAAATTTGGGTTTTGGGGCAATGGAATATTTCAAATGACGTTACATACCCTTCAGATTGATAAGCCACCCATGGCACAAAAGGGTCACATATTTGTATAGGACGCGTAATAATTGTTTGTATGCTATGTGATATAATTTAGTTTGTCTTCAATCAAAGCAGTGCTTACTTGTTTACTTAATTCTTGGTGTGATGGTTTGCATTATCCATTATGAACACAAACTAACACTTTTAACTTTTGAGTTTTTCTTCTATTTAAGTGAGAGTTTGATTTATGTCAGAATGTGGAGGTAATTGTTCGTCCGAAATTGCAAGAGACAAAGAGGACTCGCGAAATTCAAGTCTTTGTATTTCACAAGATATTAATCTCAAGTCAAAAAGATAAATCAGGGGAGTCTTTGACTATGAGGTCGTACTCATTTATTTATTTTATTATTTTTGCATGTTGGCCCTGCTTTCACATATTTCTCATATATTTGCAGGAAAATGATCCCCGACGATAGTCGTGGATGGTCATAACAATTTTTGATACTCGTGGATAACTGGGAGAAGACACAATTCCAAGAAACATCCAAAAAAGAACACAACAAGTGGTTACTGTAAAAAAAAATGGAAGGCCACATTCAATAAGCAGTACAAAGGTCGACAGTTAAGAGGATACAAGGAATCGCTCCGAGTTTATCTAAATTTTAAAATGATTTTATGTCATATCTGTACTAACTACGCGAACCTGATTCTCATCTTGGTGAGATACGTAGGCAACCCTTCTTGGGTTTGGTATTATTTTTCCAAAAGTAATAAACAAAAAAAAATATAGTTTGTGCGTATTTTTAAAGGCAAATTTGCACGAACTACACCAACCTGATTTTCATCTTGGTGAGATACGTAGGCAGCCTTTCTTCGGTTCAGTGATCATTCTTTCAATTTTTTTTTAAAAAGGTCATGTATGCATAATTTTATACCATATCTGAACAAACTATGTGGACCTGATTCTCATCTCGATGAGATACGTAGGCAACCCTTCTTGGGTTCGGTATTATTTTTCCAAAAGTCAATTAATAATAATAATAATAATAATAGTTTGTACATATTTTTAAAGGCATATCTGCATGAACTACGCATACCTGTATCTCATCTCGATGAGATACGTGGGCAGCCCTTCTCGGGTTTGGTATTTTTTTTTTTTTAAAAAAGCATTGTGTAAGTATTGTAAGAGTCATGTCTTCAACTTAGTTGGGACCAATACAGTTAGGAGTATGCGAAATATTTGGTATGATGGAGGGGACTGACTTTGTGGTAAACTATAGACTCTTTTGGTACCTCTCATTTATACTTTTGTGATGCTTAAAAATTCTTTTGCATGCATTCAAGATAAGAATAAAACCAACCTCATGCTTTCACGTGCATTGTGTGGTGAGCCTTTAGATCAAAATTCAATTGCATCGCACGGTTGATCTAGAACTTGGCTTGAATGTTTATTGAGGCGAAATCCTGAGTTATGTTGGTTTGGAAAAGGATTGTAGTCCTTTTTTTACCCTATTGTGCCTTTCAAAGCTATCAAATGACATTAATCCCTAGTTTTTCCTACTTTGAGACTAAAACCTTTTTTTGGACAACCACATCTTAGCCATTACCCTTCTGAGTGCTTACATGCACTATCCCTCTCTTGGCCCAACCTTTTTGAGCGCATCAAAGATGTGAAAATTATATGAGAAGATTCAAGTTTGAAGTTGTCAAACACAAAACATATAAAGTCTCCCAAAGTCAAGAAAGCAAAACTGACTTCTAGAGAAAGGAAAGAAGAATGAAATAAAGAAAGATAAAAACACCCTTACAAGGTCAATGAAAGAAGAGAAGGAAAATATTCCAACAAAAAAATGGAGAAAACTTCAAATGAAAGGGTGGAAAAAAGAAAATCCCAACAAATAAAGACTCAAAAAGTATAAACAAAAGAAAGGGTGAAAGAAGGAGAAGCTCCAATAATGAGAATTCAAAAGAAGTCAAAAAAAGGGAGGACAATGAAGAGGATCTGACGCCAAGGCGTATCAATCGTCAAAAGGACAAATTCAGTGTGACGCTCAAGGAGGAATAAGTCACTCTTATCCTAAAATATATCATACCCATCCCCAAGGCCACCTTACTAGCCAGTGACAAACCCTACATGATTTCATTCTAAATGTTCTTATATTAGTTGAGATTTACATAAGGGCCAAGCATATGGTATCACAGTTGCATGCAGTGAACATTCTTGTGAGTGTTAGTGCACTTCAAAATATGTCCTCAATTCAAATATTTCAAATATGTGTGAAATAGGACTTTTCTTGTGAGGCCACTTGACACATGAGGATTGCTATAGTTCAAAATCTTTGGTTGAAGCAAGATGAACAAATCTTGTTAATACTTAAGTATGTTAAAGGTACTACTTCAAGTTGTAGAAATTACCTTGAATTCAATCTCTGTTAAAAAAAGAGAAAAAAGAAGAAGGACAGATTTACCTGTAATCCTAACTATTGGTACCAATTGTAGTCAAGATTTGACTGTCTCATCACATTCATCATTCTTCAAAAAAAAAAATACAGAAAAAAAACAAAAAAAAGGGTGAGCAAACACCAACTCTTTAATATTTTTCCAAAGCATTTTTTAGATTCATTCCATTAAAAAAAAGAATTTGCATTTTTTGGGTTGTCAGTTGTAAAACGTGACATTAGGCTAACCTCTGAAGTGTGAAATGCCTATTTTACTTCATTGGGTTGTCCGTCTAAAATACGTGACATGTCTTTTGTCTCTAGGCTTTGAATATCAAAAGGAATATCATTTTCCTATTTCATCATGTTCATATTGTACATTTTCTACTGATGATCTTGTCTCAAATTCTTTGCAGCATTCATCATCTACATGATTGGAACTACATTTGATCTAATTCCTGGCTCAACAAGATATGTAGGCCCCACGACGGCTCGGTCATATAACCAGTGTGATGTTCTTTTCTCCTTGTAATAAAAATTGGGACAGAATTTTTGAGATATGAATATCTAAAAATTCACAATAAAGGTGCTATCTCTAGTAGGTAAAGATTGGAGATCATTTTGAGATTTGCCAAAAGTTCTAACTGGGACATAAAATTCCAACAAGTACTGTCAGAAGCTTGATGGTCAACTTCAAATGATCTATCACCGCTTGAAGTTCAAAGTCAACTTGCAAATATCCAGAATTGGCATGGTAACCTAGCAACTCCTCGTATAAATCGCCAATAAGACATGAGTCACAAAAAACACATATGGTCAAGAGTAAAATGTTGGTTGCTCACATCTGTCAAAGTGATCAGGCATTTTGTACACATTCTCTTTCAAAGAATTTTTTCTCAAGGTTTCTTGACTAAGTCGCTAGCTATGGCGAAATTGTGTCTACTAATCGTTCTTTTTTAAGTACATGAACATGTTAAAGCATTGAAAGGATGACACTTTCAAGACAATCACTGGGCCATCCACCTCGTTACAGTGGACAAATATCAGCCATCCACATCGTTGTAGTGGACAATCATCGAGCCATCCACCTGGTCACATTGGACAATCATTGATTCATTCATCATTGAATTTTTCATTTCCTGAGAGGGTCATTGCATTTTTAATTTGCCAAGAGGGTCATTGCATTTTCATTCGCCAAAAGGCAATTGCATAAAAGTTGCATCTATTCAGAGGTGAAGGATGCGTACTCTATCTATTCCACGTTCAAGTCGGTGGAGACTTGTGTTGAAAGATATTTGCATTTAAGTCACATCCGTTCGGAGGTGAAGGATGTGCACCATATCTATTCCGCATTTAAGTCAGTGGAGACTTGCGTTGAAAGATATTTGAATTTAAGTCACATCTATTCGGAGGTGCAGGATGTGCGCCATATATATTCCGCATTCATATTGGTGGAGACTTGCGTTGAAATATATTTGCATTTAAGTCGCATCTATTCAGAGGTGAAAGATGTGCACCATATCTATTCTATGTTCAAGTCGGTAGAGACTTGCGTTGAATGATATTTCCATTTAAGTCGCATCTATTAAGAGGTGAAGAATGTGCACCATATCTATTTCACGTTCAAGTCAGAGGAAACCCTTGTTGAAGATATTTGCATTTAAGTCGCATCTTTTCGGAGGTGAAATATGTGCACTTTATCTATTCCGCGTTCAAGTCGGAGGAGACTTGCGTTGAAAGATATTTGCATTTAAGTTGCATCTATTCGGAGGTGAAAGATGTGCACCTTTGTCTATTCACGTTGAAGTCGGAGGAGGATGGCATTGAAGGACATACATTCAGATCCTATCGATGGATCATCTTCATATCCTACTGATAGATCATTTTCATTCCTCCTACCGATGGACATACATTCATATCCTGATGGACCATCTGCATATCCTACTGATGGATCATTTTCATTCGTCCTACCGATGGACATACATTCAAATCCTACCGATGGATCATCTTCATATTCTACCGATGGATCATTTTTATTCCTCCTACCGATGGGCATACATTCATATCGTACAGATGGATCATCTCCATTCGTCCTACCGATACATTGATATCCTACCGATTGATCATTTTTATTCGTCCTACCGAAGGACATTCATTTATATTCTACCGATGGATCATCTTCATTCGTCGTATTGTAAGAGATGCTACAGTTTTCTTTAATTTTGTCTTTAATAATGTGTTTTATCTTTGTCTTTTCGAGAAAATCCAAGAGGGTGCATTCTCAATTATGCCATAGGTGTGGACGACGTCAACAAGGACGCAACACAGCGTGGACCCTTTTGGAGGTAAATCCAGGATCGACTTCCACCACATTTCAACCACATTTTTATATAAAGGTTATGTGTTCGGCCAAAATCGGATTTGCCAATTTTCGTTGTCCATGATATCTTTAATCAATCATATCAAACGAAAGGGACAACTGTTGACACTCAATTTTGGCCTAAGATTTCCAAGATTTTAACTTTTAAGTTTTATTTATTCAATAATTCAAAATACATTTTTTATAATTTTAAATAAGTTTAATGATATTTATCTTTATTTATCAAAATTTTAGATTTTTTATCAGTTAATTTTAATTACATCACTTCTTGTCACAACCGGTTGAATACGTTCAAATATTTGTTCATTTTGATTAAATCATTATTTCTATTAAATTGCATTGTTTTACATGTCATGGGTTACATACATTGCATTTTTTAATATTCATTTTATTAATTACTTTTATTTATATCAATTTTGGTGGTTTTAGCATAGTCTAGAATACTATTAAATTAGGATAATAATTATATACACATATACTTTATTTAACCAACAATTTTGGATCATAATGTCTAGCCCGCAATTTGAGCTCATTGTAAAATTATTTCCTATATAAGTTTTGATTAGGTTGAAAAATAAAGGGGGTGGTAAATCATATTTTTAGACTAAGGGGTGAAAATTTCCAAAATAGAAAAAACCCTACAAGTTTCTCCTCCTATTTTTTGGCACAAAGACAGCCGTCACCCAACCCCCATTTTCCTGTCTTCTCCGATGCACCGACAGACCACCGAAAAAACAACCTAAATGACTACCCCAAAACCCCATTACCAACCCATCCAAACCACCGAAACCCCACTAGAAAATAACTCAAACGATCCCCTTTCTCCACCAACAAAACCCCTTTCAATTTTCCTTCTCACTGACCAACTATTAGACTTCAAAATCAGTCGTTAATGTCATAAAAAACAGAGCAACCAAAAGCTCCAATGAGCAACAAAATCAGAAATCAACACCAAACAACGACACCACCACGAAGTCCATGAACTCTGGTCAGATCCATCGCTGTTACCAACGAGCTCAAAACTCCAGCAACCTCGCACAACAACGAATAGTGACTAGAAGCTCTCGAAATTCGGGGAGCCTCTCACGCCGCTGGTGCAACCCGCTAACCAGATGAGCTTCAAGCTCCGCTGGAACCTCACTGTTTGTCTACTTTATTCATTTATTTTATTTTGAATTTTCATTACTATTATATTTATCATTTTTTATTACTATTATTTTATTATTTTTATTGTTCAATGTGTTGATTGTGTTTGAAAGTTTATTCGACTGGGTTTTCCTTTTTTACATAGTTGTATAGTTATGGCTTAATTTATATATTTTATGCTTTGTTTTGCTAAAATTTCCTTTTGACTATGGTATTAATGATCTGTTCTTTTATTTGACTTTCACGTTAATGATTTCTATAAATGTATTCACTATTTTTAGAGATGCTTCTGTGAATGTATGTGGTGCCTCATCTATTTTGTTTAATTAATTATGTATGTCACTGTTTTGTTTCCCTTCTATATTTATTAATGATTTTGGATTTGATTGTATTTTATATTATTTCCTCTGTTTCACAAAGAATGGCCTAGTTTGACTTGGCACGGAGTTTAAGAAAATAAAGAAGACTTTTGAATCTCGTGGTCCTAAATTAAAGTTATGTAAAATATACGAATTGCCCTTTAATCTTGTGGCCTTAAACATGCCACGTGGAAAGCTGAAATTAAAATGTTACCAAAAAAGAAAGAGCTCATTCTTTTTGAAACAGACTAAAAAGGAATGGAGGTCATTCTTTTTTAAACGGAGGGAGTATATGTTACTGCTCCAATTTGGCTATATGTGGTTGGTCTCGATTACTAAAATTGACCTTAATGCATTTTCTAAAGATTTCTAGTGAGTCATGTTATTATGACTATATTTATTCATTTGTTTGTTTTATTTTGGATATTGTTGTTATGTTATATATTACTTTACACTTCTTTTAATCAGTGTTAATGTTACAAGTTTAAAATGGGCAATGAGAAAATATCTTTGTCGGTTTTGGAGGCCTCTCCATTATAAAAGACGAAATTTTAGTTTCGGTTCATATTTTTGTATTGTTAAAATTGGCCGATGAAGAATTACCCTCGATTTCCAAGGTCTCCCATGTATATAGGATGGATTTTTATTTTAACTTATTATTTATTTCATTTATTTTTATTTGTATTTATATACCACTAACACTTTTACTAAGTATCTTTACAAGTACCCGGAGTTGCTTCCTATTGAAGCTATTAAGATGGTGTTCGAATTATATTTTTTATTTATTATTGTGTATATTGGTAACGTTAGGCAAACTTAGGCCGTTTATCATATTGTTGATTTACTTTATTTTTCGTATATATTGCATGTTTGTTTTACTTGTGTATATATTGTGTTATCTCATCCTCAATTAGAAAAAATGTACTCAGTCGGGACCCACAATTGTGGATTTTGAAGGATGCCTAACACCTTCCCTTCGGAATAACATGAACCCCTTACTTAGAATCTAATGGTTTAGTAGACTTTTTTTAAAATTGGTTTTCCTAGTTTTTCCTAAAATTAGGTGGCGACTACTTTAAAATTCGTTTATTCTTAAAATTCTTTTAAAATTGAGTTAATTGATTATTTTTTGAGCAACCACGACGTTTTAGCCCTATTTGAATAAAGTAGGGATGTAAACAACAATAATTACCCACTAAATTGGGTCAATATTCATCATAACCCATAACATTGGAAGAAACCCTAACTAAAATTGGGGATTTAGACTTCACAATTGGAGAATTCTAGGGATCTCCATGGATGGAAGGAATTCATGGATAAAAATCCATCATACCTTGATTACAAAGCCCAAAAATGCTTAAGGATTAGAGACTTGACCTTAACCCTAGCTTGAACTCTTTCTTCTTCTTCAAGTTCTAGAGAGAGAAATATTTGAGAGGAAGATCTTGGGTTTTCTTTTTGATTCTTGAGAGAATGAATTAGGTCAGGGGAAATCGGAGAATAGAATATTTATATACTTTTCTAGGTTAAGAGTAAATGACATAGTATTGTATTAAGAAAACTATGAAAAGGCATTAAAGACCCAAACTTAAAAATCTACAGATTTTCACACTGAAGCTCATCAAGGGCACTTGGCGACTCGCTAGGTGGATCCTTGGCTCGCCGAAATTTCCAGTAGCTCCTCTCTTGGAGAAAACCACTTTGGCGATAAGGGAGCCCTCTTGGCGATGCGCCAACTTGAACAGAGAGCCCCGACCTGGCTCTCCCAAATTTCTAGCATATTAGGCTTCCTAGATAGTCCACACAAAGTAATATAATCATTTGGTAATTGTGTCAACAATCTTGTAGACTCTCCCATTATAGTGAACGGGAATAGTCTCACCTTATGGATTCTTTGGACATACTCTTTAAAAAAAAAAGGTCAACTCACCTCCTTGAAATTCCTAAGGTGCTAATGGGGATCCTCATGAGCTAGATCCACAAAAAATCCTTTCATTTGGAGAGACTGGACCATAGTTCTGGTGATGTGAAACACCGTCCTCCTGGTTGTATTCGGTATTCGGATTGCTCCCATGCTTTGAATGCCATGAATGGGAATGTCATTAAGATCCCCCATGTTGTCCTTTTTGCCATAGTGACTATCATTGTCACTCCCATGGTGACTCATTTTGTCAACTTGCAAATCAACAAACAACAACACAAAACAACAACTCCACTACAAATAAACCAAATTAAAATCTAATTTCATAACAAGAATTCTCAAACACCACTCCCCAACAGCGGTGCCATTTTTGAAAATACTCAAATCCCCCTTCGAAACCAATTAAAAGATTGGGCGATCGTAGTCAGTACAAATTCCAATGAAGATTCAGGGTTGAATCCCATAGGGAATAGTATATCTTAGTTAATTCGTTATCGAGTAATTTAGACTTTAAATTAGCACATTTGGAATTCTAAGAAAATTTTGAAAGTTTCTAGGTTAGGACTGGGGCGGCGTGCTAGAAGTGCGCCCAATCAGACCCCCAATAAATTGGGACTGGGGGTGGCATGCCAGCAGTGCACCGAATCAGATCCCCAGTAAATTGGTGTTGGGACGGCGTGCCAACAGTGTGCCCAATCAGACCCCAGTAAATGGAGGCTGGGGTGGCGCGGCAGCAGTGCACCCAATTATTTATAATTCTACTTGAACCGTATTTTTGAGAAGTCTTATACAATTATTTATAATTTGTTTTGAGACTTGAGTAAATGAGGATCATGATGAGGAGAGTCAATTTTCATGTTTTCGAAATTAATATAAGGTCACTAAGTATTCCCAAGATTAAATATTTTATAATTGAACTGATAGGAAATTTTGATTTCTAAATGAGTTCATGAAGAGGTTTGAGCACTATTTCTTTTAAGAGAACCTTTTGAGTAATAATCTCAAAGTTTGAGGATGAGGAAATGTTTTTAAACATATGAGAATGAGTTATATTATTGGGAGTAGTATTGAGCACCTATATGGGGACGAGTTCAGAAAACTCAAAGTCCTCATAAACCATGTATGTCAACATGGGTAAAACGAATCTTAATTTTTAGATGATTCCTTATTTATTTTAAGCATAGCTTAGTGGATACACTTAGTTGAGGATGTCTTATATTCCGGCAAGGTATAGGACAGTTCTGGCAGTATAGACGAGAAGAAGTATCAAAACATAACTCATAGTGATGCTTGCCGGTTAGAGAATCTCCAAAATAAGAGTTATTACTTTTTTTTATATACAATTGAGTTATTATTGTATTCTTACATACAATTGAGTTATTATCTACTATTTTAACAGCTTTCTGTATATTGCATCTCTTATTGTTGATTTATCCTTGAGTATCTTGAGTTGAGTATCTTGAGCCGAGTATCTTCGAGTTGAGTATCTTATCTTCGAGTGGAGAATCTTAGCTTTGAGTTGAGTATCTTATCTTTGAGTTGAGTATCCTATCGTTGATTGGAGTTGAGTTGAGTTGAGTGAGTTTGAGAAGAGGTAATTATGTTTCTTTTCTATCAGTTCATGCTTATGTTTATACTATAGAATTTCCCTTACATGCTTGTACATACTAATGCCATTTTGCTGCATCTTTTTATGATGCTGATACATGTAATTCGGGTTATTTGCAGATGCTCCGTTGATACCATTTGCAGTTCCAGTTAGCTTTGGTGAGCCTCCTTGCTTTCGGAGGGTTCCACTTTTATTTTCAGTTGTTAGGATGTCGAGGGTATTTTTCCCAATGATCCTATTATATTAGTAGAGGCTTCATAGATATTTTAAAAGTCGAGGAGTTTATGATTATTCCCTTTTTTGTTGTAATGTTTTGAGTTCCTGAGGCATTTAACCAATACACAATAAATTATGTTCATACGATTGTTGGAGTTGAGTTTAGATCAACTTTTTAAAAAACTTATTTTTGCATTATGAGTTTTAATTTTACTTGAGTAAGTCTTCCGCTTAGGAACCAACAATGGTTTACGAGTGCCAGTTACGCTAGGATGTAGGCTCGGGGAGATACATAACATCTCAAGGGTCTTTTAGGCTTGTAATGGGGTTAAGGGCTAAAGAATGGTCAATTTGAATTGGTGACTTTTACATTTTCAAAGCATTGTTACAATCATCACCATATCTTCTCTACTTCTTTTTCTTCTTTTTCATTTGAGGACTCAAATTTTGACTTGTCACCTAGTTTATTTGGAATTCCCTTTTATTTCCTTCAATTCACTTCTCTTTTTCATTTTAATTTTTCTAAGCTATTTCCATCACAATGATGATATAAGACATATTTTTTTACAACGAGGGGTTCCTTCTTTTTGCAAAACTGTTAGATTTGAATCTCATTTCTTCTTCCTCTTTCCGTTCACTCGGCTTTCATTAATCCTTCCTTTCCACAACCCACACTAAGGATTTTGTACTAAGTTGTCTATTCGAACATCGCAATGATTTAAAAAGGATTTTTTGCGAGAAGGTAGGATAATTTGTCTCAAGATGCTTCTTTTGGTTGTCAACAAATAAGTTAGGCTCAATTGCTGCAAATATGGATTGACACCCTCAGAAGGTAGTCACAAAAGGATTTATGGATAATTTAGTTCCCTCATTGAATTTTCACCCAAGATGATGTCCTACATTCACCAAGAATCACATAATTGGACTAACAAGGAAGATTCTAGGACTCCACATGCATGCTTTCAAGTAAAATCTCACCACAAATGGAACTTCAAAATATACTCATTTAGCATATACCAAAAATATCAAAAGAGTAAATGTGCTGTACATTTCAAGGGTCACAACAAAATGTAACTAGTCAATAAAAGATTCAAAGAGATCACTCAAAGGTGTAACCACACCAATTAAGCTCTTGCAACACCAACACTATACATCATACTCATCATTAGTACTATTAAAGACATCGATATTGAATAAAATCAATTCTCAAATTGTTATTCATGAAAGCTCAAGCATTTCAAATTAGAAATCATGGGGGGTTTCAACATCAAGGGAAATGAGATAGAAGTAAAGAAAAACACAATTACCCAAAAGACCACTCTAATATAAACAAACATTAAACTACAATTGTTCAAAATAGAAAAATAACAAAATACAAACAAAATGGGAATATTGGCATGTGGCCCTCACCCTACCTAAAATAGAATGCATTGTCCTCAATGGAAAATAACTAAGACTACTAGGAGGATGAGAGAAAGGGTCCCCCTCATAGGCTATTCATGGTGTGTACTCACATATGGAATCTCAAGAGGTGAACCCTTATGAGGTGCAATGATGCCCGATAAAAAGATCATTGCAGGTGGCGTGGGAGGTACAACTGGGGCATCATTGCCCATGTCAACAATAGAATGTATGGTTGAGTCTGCAGTGACTCCACTAGACCCAATCTCTGAAGTCCCTTGAAGAGATCTCTCAAGTAGAGCTTGTAGAATGACATCCTCAGTCTCATTAAGCTTGGTCAGTGTCTCAGAAATCCCGTGCTCCTCATCTCTCAACTCCTCCTCATTGGTCTTGTCGGTAAACTCCTCACCGGCCCTCTCACTCTCATCATCAACAACCATCTCAACGTCCATAACAACCTAAGGCATAGTAGCAGAAGGCATAAAACTAGGCATCTCAATTGCATCTGGAAGGAGAACCTTGCCCCAAAGTCTGGAAATGTCCATAGACTGTATCTGGACCACCTACGCCCTGAAAGTCGCCACTTTAGTGCTCTGGTTTTCTAAAACATTAGAACTACCCTCAGCCTTCTCCAAAGCCTCAATTCCAGCAATCAAATTATCAAGCCTCAAAGCATTGCTCTCTATTGTCCCCTCAAACTTTCTGACTATCTCAACCATTGGTGCAAAGGCCTTCTGAATGGTCTACTAAATTAGCTGGGGCAAGTCGTGGTCAACACGGGCATCCCTCACATCTACTGATCGGTACATGCTGCCCATCTAATAAATCAACGCCTAGGTCAAGGGGGGACGTGAAACATGAGAGGGGGGAGACCTCACAGAAGTTGTAGTAGCATGAGTAGGTTGTACATGCACAACAACAAAAGAGCCAACAATAAAGGAAGTCGTGGAAATACCTGCCTGCTTCAGATAAAGAGCAGTTGTTCTTGTCTCAAGCACTAAGGTAGTAGAGTCGACTGTTGGAGTGAAATATTGTGGTTTTGCCTACCTTCGAGCCGTATCATCTCTCAAACACTCTTCCTCAATCTTCTGTATATCACTAGATGAGGCTGGTGTGATTCTAACATCTGCGACATCCCTAAAAGTGACTCATGCCCTCTCATATAACTGTGTGATCAAAACTAGAAAGAGGAGTGATGTTTGTTCCTATCTAACCCTCATAAACATCTTGTCAGCAATAACGGCACAAACAAGTATGTGCTCTCGATTGATGATGGTTCCGACAAATACCGTTATATCATGGTGAATGATTGAATCATTATGGAACGACATCAGAATGCCGCTGATGAATCCAAACCTATATTGAGCTACAAAATTCAAATATTTCTTATCGATCCTGGCACCATCAGTCATCCATGAGAGTGAAGAGTCAGAGATCAAGGGTGCTAGCCAACCCTTCAGAGAATCCAAATTATGGGGCATCTAGAGTGAATATAAGTTGGAGTTCAATGCTACAATGATATTCAGTATTGTGTTAATAACTCCAGCATCACAATGAACCTCTTTACCTATCACCTCTAATTCTTCGAGTGGTTTCCATACTGTGCCTTTTCACTTCTTTCGAAGGGCATGAGCGTAAGCTGTAGAAAACTTCCTCACCTAGGAAGGGATATATGGATTCCTTGGTTTAGTGAATCCCTAGAACTTGTGTAATTGTATTGTGTCCAAAATGGGGCTGGGTAGTCATCCACAACTACACCTATGGAGAGTTGTCTCTCCTCAATTATTCTCCATTTACTTAAATCTTTGAGCCTATTTAGGGTCCTTAGAGGTATCACCGACATGAATCTTATGCTTGTGTGGATGAGGGATGCAACAACATAGATATGATCTCCATCATGTTTCTAACTACCCATGTATGTGTTGTAGCCCTTCTTGGGTAGATGATTGTGTAGAGGTAGTTTGGTTACATCAGAAAGTCTCTAAAGGCTCAGTTATTGTTATTCCCTGATGTCTTTTTAGTGGAGGAGGAGAGAGCTCTCTCTCGGACTCTGTATCATAAGAAATGTTTAGCTTTGGTTATTGCATTTACTTGCAAAACACACATTCAAACAATGTATTTATGAAGGTTAGTTGAATTTGAACAAGAATTGAAAAATATTTCAAAAATAATTTTGAGGCTCGCTTAACGGGAGGGGAATAGCCAAATAGGTTCGGTGAACTCCAATGAGCTTGCTGAAATGGAATGTATAAAATTATTCATGGCTGAGTCATAAAAGGCGAATTCAATGCCAACTCGGGGATTCACCGAGTTGGTTTCAACGGGCTAAGACAAGTATGTTAAAATTGACAATGCAAAAGGGAAAGTAACAAGCATCAACGGCGTTTTCCTCTCCTGCTCGACATTTTGCCAAGTTCATTTGGCGGACTAAAGACAAACCTGCCGAATGGAACATTACCCAAGGCCATGCGCATGCCGAAGAAGGCGAGCTGGGTCATACTTGGCGATTAGCCTAACTTCGTTGGTGAGCTAAATCAAGCTAGCCGAACATGAAGTTTCAGACTAGTTCCTATTTTTTACAGAGAAACCAATGCACGCAACAAATACAAGTACCCCCAACATTACCATCCACCTAGATCTTTTTCTACCCATGGGTTGTCACGACCGAGGGTACCCCCTAGATGTAACAACGCGTATAAGACCCAGAGAGCCCTCATACAAGCCACCTAGCATATTATAACATAAAGCAATAGAAAATGGTACGAAAATTTAAAACATTTTCAATTCAATAAAAGTCTTTCATAAAATGAGCGAAAGTCTATAAGACTTGTGTCAAACAATCTAAACATGAACAATAGTATATCCTTGGGACACAACCCATACAATAGTCCAAAACATAATGGAAAGACTAAATGAAAAGTAGCGGTCAAATACTTGAATGCTTTGAGGACTCACCAATTCTTCACTCCTTGATCAACTATGAACTTAGCCATGGGCGTGAGAATCAATGTTGTCGGACCCTACATTTTGAAAAGAAATGTAGGCAAGAGTATGTGTTAGTACAAATTGTACTAAATAAGATAGCTTTCATAACAACATAAACATAGGCATTAATAAACATAAGACATAAGGCATAAGCATAATTAAGACATGAAAAGCACATCATAATGAAAAAAGGAATACTTCTTTAGGTAAGCTCACTTATCCTTAGCCAAGACTTAGGTCGTCTCCCTCTAGTAAAGCTTACATCATGGAAGGAATATCTAGCAATTATCCAAGAAAATCATCTTCACAACATAATCTGATTATTCATACTTACTTTTAAGGACATGGGGATTCACGTTTATACCTAACTTATAAAGGTTAATGGGTATTTGCCTCTTGCTGACACAGGTACTCGCCTCCACATCATTTCATAAGGATCATGGGTAATCACCTCGATGTCCATTCATCATAATAAGAATGTGGTAATCACCTCTTGTTTAATTCTAAGGAGTAAGGGAAATCACCTCATATCCTAAACATATGGAGGTCAAGGGTAGTCGCCTCTAGCCTCATATTCATTTAGCATGTTTGTTTGGATTCATTTTAAGTGAGCAATCCTTTCAACCTAGAATCATTTATGTGAGTAAACCTTTCGCATTCATACAATCATGCTTATAAATTCATTTGTAGAAAGTATCTCTCCCACACTGCAAACATTAACAATCAATAATTCATAGTCTAGTCTTTACCCTTAGAGCAGTATATCTCATGATCAACATCTATGCTCTACTCTTAAGAAATTAACATCATAGTAATCATATATGATTCAATCTTAAGCAATTCTAGTCATATTTCATCAATCCAATAAGGAGATATCTAAACCCATGAAGTTTCCCTTAAAGGCATAAAACTCAGTTTCATCTATGCTAGGTTAGAAACATGGAATAGGCATGGGTACATGTAATTTCATCCTAAAAACATGTAATTATACCAATTCAACCCCAAACAATAATTACCCACTCAATTGGGTCAATATTCATCATAACCCACAACATTGGAGGAAACCCTAACTAAAATTAGGGATTTGACTTCACAATTGGGGAATTCTAGGGGTCTCCATGGATGAAAATCCATCATACCTTGATTACAAAAGCCACAAATGCTTAGTATTGGAGACTTGACCGTGAGCCTAGCTTGAACTCTTTCTTTTTCTTCAATTTCTAGAGAGAATTATTTTAGAGGAAGATCTTGGATCTTCTTTTTGATTCTTGAGAGAATTACTTAGGTTGGGGAAAATTTGGGAATAGAATATTTATATACTTTTCTAGGATAAGAGCAAAACAACATAGTATTGTATTAGGAAAACTATGAAAAGACATTAAAGACCCAAACTTAAAGGGTGTGTTTGGTATGAAGGAAAATGTTTTCTGGGAAAACAAGTAAATTTTGGACTTAAATTCTCATGTTTGGTTGGTGAGTAGAAAATATTTTTTTGTAAATGATTTTTTAGTGTTTGATTAATAAATGAAAAACATTTTTGAGCAAATATCTTATATTTTTACTAGAGAGTAGAAAATAATTTTTGAATTGAAATTGAAAATAATTTTTAAAAATGAACTTAGATTTTTTTGGGGGGAGGGTGGGGGTGGTGGGGTTGGCGCGGGGGGAGTGGCAATAGGGGTTAGATGGGGTAAAAAAATAAAAAATTGAAATTGAAAATATTTTTTAAAAACAAACTTAAAATATTTTTTTTTGGGGGGGGGGGTAGGGGGCTGGCCTGGGGGGAGGAGGATAGGTAGGGTGGGATGAAAAATAAGAATTTGAATTTGAAAATGTTTTTTTAGAAACAAACTTTAATTTTTTAATTTTTTTGGGAGAGTTGGGGGGGGTGGGGGATGGCGGGCAGGGTCGAGGGTAGGGGTGGGATTAAATAAAATTTTAAATTGGAAATATTTTATAAAAACAAAATTAACTATTTTGGGGGGGGGGGGGAGTAGGGTAAAAAACTAAAAAATTGAAGTTGAAAATATTTTTTAAAAGTAATCTTTAAATTTATTTTTTCAATAAAAAAATGATTCTTTTGAACAAAAAAAATTGTAATTTGAAGTTGGAGGAGAGTTTTGAAAAATATTTTCCCTAATTTTTGAAAGGAAAACATTTTCCTTAAATTTGAGTGAAAATGAGTTGATTTGGAAAACAGTTTTCAAAACATTTTAACCAACCAAACATGAGAAAATTGGAAAATATTTTCCGAAAAATGTTTTCCTTCATACAAAACACACCTAGAAACCTGCAGATTTTCACGCTAAAGCTCGCCAAGGGCACTTGGTGACTCGCCAAGTGGACCCTTGGCTTGCCGAAATTTCCCGTTGCTCCCCTCCTGGAGAATACCACTTTGGCGATGAGGGAGCCCTCTTGGCGATGCGCCAACCTGAATGGCGAGACCCGACCTGGCTCTCCCAATTTTCCATCATCTTGGGCTTCCTAGATAGTCCACTAGTTGAATGTGGTGCACTTGGTAGATCACCAAGTAGGTTTGGCGACCACACTGCCCCTCGCCAACTTGACTTGGGAAGGAAATGTTTTCCTTCAAATATTTCCTAAGTATTATAGGCTCTTGCCCTCTTCGATGGGATGTTACCCCCACACACTTACCCCAAGTTTAGCTTACTAGATTTCGGGGTGTTACATGGGTACTTAGATTTCCCTCATTTATAACTAAGCATTGAAGTAATTGATGTTTTCCCTTAAGAAAGAAGTCACTCTGTCTATCATCGGGCGAAATCAGGCAATTGGGTTAACACTAAGCTACTTAGACTTCACTCACATTAAATTAGGCACATACTCATCAAAATAAATTAATCAATTCAATAATTTAACCAACACAAGAATTATTCATCATTCGCACATTCATTCATAATGAAAATCAAAAGGTACAGTTAAATTCCGATAAGACAAAGCAGCCCATCGATATTAGACACTTAATCACAGTTATGAGTCTTATGCCCACAACCTATATGCTTTCGAAAGTCAAAAACAACAACAAGAAGTCGAAAAACATACCTTAAAGCCAAAAAGATCAAGAAACTAAGGGATCGGGGTTCGGTTGACATGAACTTTAAGAAAATGCACTCCTAGCACCTTCAAGACACTTACACGAAGCTCACAAACACTCAAAATGCACGAATCAAGATCAAGGAATCGGAAAAGTTCTCAGATTTCAAAGATATTGAATTTGGAATTTAAAAAGACCCTTGAACTCTTTATATAAGACCCATGCGGCAATAACGGTGAAGGTTGCTGAATGTGTTTGGTGAATTTCCAATTGGATCATAAGCACGCCGAACATGTATGAACAATACCAAACCTGAAGGCTGATTCGGTGGACGTGATCTAGTCTTCTTAATGCAGTTTGTTGAATCTCCTTTTGGAGTTCTGTTTGCTATCTTCACATTGCACATTTCCTACTTTTCAAGTTCAGAAGGTGGACAAGGCTTAGTCCACATAAGGCCTTTGGTGGATCGCCGTTTTGAGTTTTGTGTCACCTATGCTTCCCTTTTCAATCATCCAACGTCTTCTCAACCTGCACTCACAACACACGTTATTTGAAGTTAGTAAAAGTAATCATAATAAAGACTTGTGTTGCCTCCCAAGAAGTGCCTTCTTTAATGTCGTGGCATAACATATTACCAAAACTCAACATTTATATTTACGATTAAGCATGGTCTCACTACGATAAGTTCCATTTTTCCTTGGATTTAGATGAGTTCCAATTTAGCCAAGTTGGGCTTCTAGCTACTTGATAGAAACTGAGTGTGAAGTTACCATCTAAGATAAAATGGAGAAGTCATCTATCATATCGTTCAAAACTTTATCGGACCTTTTAACCTTGTTGTAGATCCTTCCAAGAATGTCTTCCGTCCATCTTCCTTCTAAACCAACTGGTTCTTTAGGCATAGACAATCATGGGGAGGCACACATCTATTCTTTTCCATCTCCCTATCAATCCAATTTCCACCATTCCAGTCTTTCCAACAACTATCTCTATCCTTGTTCCAACCTTGGTTCCCGTCTTATCGTTGAAAATTATTGTGAGAACCCCACATTTGATTTTTGTACTTGTGAGTAGGTGCTACTTGGTTAAGGCATGGTGCAGCTGTGCCACGCCTTCTTGGATGAAAATTGAACTTGCATTTTGTAGCTGCAACACAAATTATTTTAGGAGAGTGCATGGGGATTTTGTACTTGATGTAAAAAAGGATCCCTTTGGAAGGTTCAAAGGATATTGTAGGGATATGCGAAATTATGTACTATTTTTTTTTCAGTTAGTATATTTTAGAATAGAGAGTAGTTATTTCAGTATAGTATTGAGTAGATAATAGACTTATTAGAACATTATTTTTGTTTTGTGAAGAAGAAAACACAAAATTGTGATACTTCTAGCTAGATATATTATTTATTTCAAAATATGAATGGAACGGAATATAACTTTCATGATATATTCTCTATTTTCTTACTTATATGTCACGATCCAAGAGTACTCCCTAGATGTGACAAGGCGTACTCAACCCCGAAAGGGTCTCATACAAGCCCCTTAGCATATCACATCATTAGATAAAAGAAATGATGCGGAATTTAAAACTTTATCCAAACCATTGAAGTCTTTTAAAAAATCAAGAAGAAGTCTAGAGTTGTCTCTTTATAGCCATCTAATACAATCTTTCAATCAAATAGGGACACAACCCTTACAATACAATGTGAAGATGAAATACTAGAAAGAAACTACAAATGACTCATACGTCCTCGAATCACGAGGACTCACCACAAGCTAGCAGAATAGTTGATCCAAGCTTGAACCAAAAGATTGCCTTAAGAACTGGACCCTACATAGGGAGATCTTCTACCTAACAATATCCTCTCGGTGCTAAGTATTAAATTCCCATGGAGTAGTTAATTCTCTATTAACATAATTACTCATGTGAATGTGTCCTTAACATACCGATTCAAGGTACATCATTAGAATATCTCATTGACTCCTCACGAAAGGGGTACCATTGCCCTACCGATTCAAGGTTCATCTTTAAAATAACTCATTTACTCCTCATGAAAGGGGTACCATTGGCCTACCAATTAAAGATCTATCATTAGAATAGTTCATTGACTCCTCATGAAAGAGGTACCATTGGCCTACCGATTCAAGACAAGCCTTAGAATACTTCATTAGTCACTCATGAAAGGGATGCCATTGCCCTGCCGATTCAAGGTACATTAATAAAGATACCTCTTTAATTACTCATGAAAGGGTTGCCCTTAGCCTACTGGTTCAAGGTATATCAATTAAGATAACTTTTGATCACACATGAAAGACATGCCCCTAGCCTACCGATTCATTTAGGCGAGGAAAGACTTTCACAACATGTCATCATCATTCATAAGTGTATAATTGAGAATAGCCTTTCAATCAACACATCATCGTTATCATAATCATAGAAATTTCATTCATACTTCATTCATAGTGTGTTTATGAGAATAACCTTTCGACAACACCAAAATTACATCATAGTCTTAGTCTTATTACTCTCAAAGTGTTCATAAAACATATACATAAATCTCATAGTCATGCATAATTCTCATAAATTGCCCTTCAAGGACCATAGATCATGATTCATCAACACATCTAGAATTACTAAATTAGACACAGATAATAACATAAATCAAGTAATCAATTCATTACATTCATAATTCTATAACATTCTTCTTGCATCAATTCATACCCACACTTTAAGATCCAATTTGACAAAATAGGTTAATTCATGGATTCTTGAGGAATTCAACTTAAAATCATATAAAATCATCAATATATCCGTAAACAAATGTAATTCAATCATTTAAAACGAATTTGAAAGGAATCCATGAGATTGAAGTCAAACCCTAACTTTTGGGTTTTCTAGCTTTGAAATTGGGGTTTTTGAAGGGGCTCCATGGGTGAAGGCTACCCATTGATGAAGAGCTACCATACCCTATTGAAGATTTACCACCAATTTGAGGAGAAAATCTTGATTCTTCAACCTTAGCTTCACCTTTCTTCTTCTTTTTCTTCCTTGGAGTTCTAGATTGAGTTTATTCGGGGAAAGTTGGTTACAGATTTGGGTTTTGGGATTTTGTGAAGTGAATGAGTTGATTAATGACTTAAAAGAAATACTTATATAGGTGTATTCAAACAATTAAAAACGACCTCATATCATACTAACTAGAATAGGAATTACCTAAACTACCCCTAGACTTAGCCGACTTTCGGAAAATTTGCAGTCCTCATCCACGGCCACCACCTATGGGGCATGTACTGAACCACGGCCCGTACTGGTTGGGCGTGGGTTGGGGTCTGCAGTCCCTTGACTTAGCCTTGATCCACGAGGTTCCACCCACTAAGCATGGACCACCCTACGGGGTGTAGGTCCCTCCGTGGGTCACTGTTTTTGGGTAGTTTTGATGGGAGTTCTAGGGTCTTCCTCAAAGACCCTTGGTTGGTCCTTGGGGAGTAGTACCTTCACGTTAAACCTCTAAACCCTTCATTTTAAGTAGGAGAAGCAAATTTTATGACTCTAACACTTACGACAAGCTCTAGTTAATCCCACTAGTTTCCAGTGTGTTACATTATCTCCCCCTTGGGAACATTCATCCTCGAATGACAATCTAGACACCTTACAACATTAAAGACTCAAGACTAGCAGCTCATCATTCATGAAACATCAAAATAAAGCACAATTCAAAGGAGGAAACAACACTCCATCACAACATATTCAATGTAACACAAGGAAGTAGAAACTACATCTAACATAACTACCCAATATGCATGAAAACTTCAACATTTCTCAAATTCATTGGAGGAACTATCCTCTCCAACTCAAAGCATGTTCAACATAATATCATGAAGCAAATTATGCAATTACTCTCAAAAACATACTAAACCATGTTTGAAAATTCATCGCATGAAGCATAAAGGCGACTCATACTAAATGCACAACACCATGAGGAACACATAAATCATAAAAACTCATTTTCTTTCTAAATAGGAAATTCTCAAGAACATGCATAACATAAGGAGATCATGGAAACTTCTAAAGCACACATGACTCCAAAACATAAAACAAGCCACAAGGAACTCTATGTCTCAAGCTAGAATGGGAATAGAAGAAAGCGATGAGGATATCGGGACTCTCAACAATCTTCCAATTTAAGAACACCATCTCCCCCTTGGAAGAAAGGCCCCTACTAAAAACTCAAATACTACTTCCTTCAAACAATCCCGAAGCATCACAAAAATCTCATAATAACCTCACGGTTCTAAAATCAATAGAGGTCTAATCAACAATGCATCCAAACCTTACCAACTCCACTCAAGATCTCATACGAGCCTACAAAATCGGGACCAAACTTCCCAAACTCAATATATCTCTTATGATGAGAATTTCAAGCCATCCCATATCATAAACATCAAGAACACTCAATGACCTTGCTATTTAAGCATATCATCCCCCCTCCCCTTGGGAGTAAGCCTATACGAACTCTTCTAACCATCATCTCGTTCGATTCTAAAGTGGAGCAAGTCAATTCTAAACCATGGTTAACTATACTACTTCCTTTCCTTTTATAGGTGTCTACTAATAACCACCTCTAGGAATTATCTAAGCACTTTACTCATAGTGACCATGCTTAAGATCAATCTTAACGAGATAACTAACTTTTGAAGTTGGTCAGCACCTAAACATATCTCCCTCATCTTAGCTAGGCGGTACATGCAACCCTCAAGTCAACTTTTAAGACAAAACATAATCCAAACCTAGGACATAGACTTTACCCCCTTCCACTCACGGATAGGCTCATTCTAGAATTAACCATTTGACTATACGGGTTTTACAATCACATAGGAGCATAACAATAATACTACCAATCCATGCTAAGGTTATCATCTAAATCTAGCATACCAAGCCTTACCAAGTCACATAGTCATAATTGGTATCACAACCAACATTTTCTCCCTCGCTCCTTGTAGCATGAGCCCTTCGAGCAGTCATATCTGGAAGACCAGCGGATAAAGAGAAAGACCTTCTAGAGTAAAACTCTAAGGCACGACTTAAGAGTACTGAAAGAAGTGTAGTTTCCTAAACATCTTGTAGCCTCTCATTTATAAATGTGGCGTGCTTCACACTATAAACAAGACTCTACTAGACATGGCTTATGAGACATCATCCTAGAATAATTCTAAACCTTGTGCTTTGATTACCATGTTTGTCACGACCCAGAAGTATCCCCTAGATGTGACAAGGCGTACTCAATCCCTAAAGGGTCTCATACAAGCCCCTTCAGATATCATAACATGGGATAAAAGAAATGATATGGAATTTAAAACTTAATCCATACAATTAAAGTCTATTATAAAAGCAAGCGAAAGTCCAGACTTGTCTCATTATAGCCATCTAATACAATTTTTGAATGAAATAGGGCCACAACCCTTAAAATACAATCCAAAGATGAAATACTAGAAACAAACTACAAATGACTCATACATCCTCAAATCATGAGTTCTCAGCACAAGCTAGGAGAACAGTCGATCCAAGGTTGAACCAAAAGAAGATCGCATTAGGAACTAGACCCTGCAGTTTGGAAAAATGTAGAAAATAATGGGTTAGTACAAAAATACACTAAGTATGACAGCCATGCATAAAAATCTTGAAAACAAGCTAAAAATGACATTTTAGTTGTAAAGCATGCACTTTGCCAATTTTGAGAATCATCATGAACATTAGTATAAAAGCATAATTCACAAGCATATTTAACATGTAGATCATCATAGCATAATAAAACCATATCATAAGTAACCCTAAGTTATACTTATACATTGCATAGACAAGATCCCATAATCCCATCTATACTAAGTACTACTTTTAGGCCACCATAATCATACTTACCATTCTTTGATCTTTTCCTTTGTTGATACTCATAGAAAAGGAAACCTTCACATTTACTAAGTCATGTCAAGGAAAGAAACTCATAGCAACAATCCACATTAAGCATAATTCATTTCATAAATCATCATAGGATAAAAGGAACACACCAAAACTACTCTCAAAACCTACTTGTGCAATGAATGGATGAAATCCCGAATCCCCACCCACACTAAGTATTGCTTCTTGAGGAGCCATAGTTCATAACATATTATTCTCGTTCATAGTGGGAATAAGCCTTAACCGACATAGACCATGTGAGCTTAACATCGAATCCAGTGTCATGCCCCATAACGAAAAGAGGTGTCCTACTTGTCTGAGGTGGAACTAACATGTATTAGCTTTAAGGTGGATCTAGTAGGTAAAGACCTATGGGGGCACATAGTAATAGGATAAGGAGTTTGTTACTAGAAACTCGTCCATACATAGGGAGAGCTTCCACCTCACAATATCCTCTCGGTGCTAAGCATTAAATTCCCATGGAGTAGTTAATTCTCTATTAACATCATTAATCGTGAAAAGGTGCCCTTAGCCTACCGATTCAAGGTACATCATTAGAATATCTCATTGACTCCTCATGAAAGGGGTACCATTGGTCTTCCGATTCAAGGTTCATCATTAGAATATCTCATTGACTCCTTAGTAAGTGGGTACCATTGGCCTAACGATTCAAGGTTCATCATTAGAATAGCTCATTGACTCCTCATGAAATGGGTATCATTGGCCTACCAATTCAATAGAAGCCTTAGAATACTTCATTAGTCACTCATGTAAGGGATGCCATTGGGCTACCGATTCAAGGTATATTAATCAAGATAACTCTTTAATTACTCGTTAAAGGGTTTCCCTTAGCCTACCGATTCAAGGTATATTAATCAAGATAACTTTTAATCACACATGAAAGGGCTGGCCCTAGTCTATCGATTTATTTAGGTGAGGAAAGCCTTTCACAATATGTCATCATTATTAATAAGTGTATAATTGAGAATTGCCTTTCAACCAACATATCATCATTATCATAATCATAGAAACTTCATTCATACTTCATTCATAGTGTGTTTATGAGAATAACCTTTCGACAACACCAAAATTACATCATAGTCTTAGTCTCATTACACTCAAAGTGTTCATAAAACATAAACATAAATCTCACATGCATAATCTCATAAATTGCCCTTCAAGGACCACCGATCATGATTCATCAACACATACATAATTAATACATTAGACATGGATAATAACATAATTCAAGTAATCAATTCATTACAGTCATAACTCTATAACATTCTACTTGCATCAATCCATACCCACACTTTAAGATCCAATTTGAGAAAATACGGTAATTCATGAATTCTTGAGGAATTCAACTTAAAATCATATAAAATCATCAATATATCCATAAACAAATAAAATTCAATCATTATAACCAAATTTGAAAGAAATCCATGAGATTGAAGTTAAACCCTAACTTTTGTGTTTTCTAGCTTTGAAATTAGGGGTTTTGAAGGGGCTCCATGGGTGAGGGCTACCCATGGTTGAAGAGTTCCCATACCTTATTAAAGATTTACCACGAATTTGAGGAGAAAATCTTGATTCTTCAAACATAGCTTCACATTTCTTCTTCTTCCTTAGAGTTCTAGAGAGAGTTTATTTGGGGAAAGTTGGTTATGGATTTGGGTTTTGGGATTTTATGAAGTGAATGGGTTGATTAATGAATTGAAAATACCTATATAGGTATATTAAAACAATACAAAATGACCTCACATCATACTAAGTAAAATAGGAATTACCTAAACTACCCCTAGACTTAGCCGACTTTGGGACAGCTTGTAGGCTTCATCCATGGCCAACACCTATGGGGCGTGGATTTACCCACAACCCATACTAGTGGGGCGTGGGTTGGGGTTTGCAGCCCCTTGACTTTGCGTTGATCCACGAGGCTCCACCCACGGAGCGTGGACCACCCTACGGGGGGGGGGGGGGGGGTAGGCCCCTTCGTGGGTCACTATTTTTGGGCAGTTTTGAGGGGAATTCTAAGGTCCTTCTCAAAGACCCTTGGTTGGTCCTTGGGAAGTAGTACCTTGATGTTATACCCTAAACCCTTCATTCTAAGTACGAGAAGCAAATGTTATGACTCTAACACTTACGTCAAACTCTAGTTAAGCCTACTAGTTTCTGGGGTATTACATTATGAGTTGCTGAATTCCTAGGGCTGTGTGTGCATTGTGTTGTTCTAAAAAATGAACAAGTATTGAATAAATTGATCATTAATTATTTATTATGCATGCATCTATTGTTTCTTTCATGGTATAATAAAAAATCAATGGTTGCAAGCATTGGTTAAAAACTCTAAGTTCACTTTGGTTGAAAGAATGAAGTGAGGTTGGGTAATACTTCATTAGTTAGGTGGACAATTGTCATTGGATTAGAACTAAAAATAGTCTACTCTAATTTATTTCAGATTTAAGGATTAGATCTCGCGAGATATTCTGATTGTAATGTTTAATATTTTGAATGTATGGTTTTGGGGTCAGGTGAACCCTCAAGATACGAATATTTATTAATTCAAGAGAGAATTAGACATAGTGTAAGTAAACAGATATCCATGTGTTTATTAGTTTGGAACTTGTTGATCACTACCTATTGAGTTGAAGCCTAGTCGATATTTCACATACTTGTAGTTGGTTTTAACTTGTTGAACCTATCATTGTGTTGCCTAAATAAACTTGATAATCGTAGTTTGAAATAAATTTTTGTGTTAACTTGTTTTCTCCCAAGTTTAATTTACATTACTTCTTTTACAATAACGCACGTCTTAGTCATGAATTGAATAAAATAGACCGAATCCTTTCTTCAAATCTGTTTACGTCAACCCCGACACATAAAGTTGGGTAATAATCGTGCACACAACATTCTATACTTTAATTTGGAAGTATGGTTGAGCATTATTATTGATCACATACAACTAAACACAATCATAACATGATTTTCTATCCCATTAAGTCAGGAGAGTCTTACAGATCAATACTATACAATGTTGTGGTAGACCATTCAATAGGATAATGATACAAGTCATATGATGAATATACATAGGCCATAACCAGTTAAGTGCATCAGAATCATGTTAGAACATGAATTGTAGCCTTAATATAGATTGAAGACCCAAAAGTATCTTTATAAAGCTTGACAAACCAAAAATAATACAGTAATACGAGAATCTATAAGGCTACAAAAATGAGTTTTATCCAATCAATAAGGCATTAAGGTTGTCATTAAGACTAGTCCAATTTTAGCTCGATAAAAAAAACAAATTCTCAAAAAAAAAAACAAATAATAACAATAACATGAGGTAATGAGCATATCACATGAGTGACACTATGTCGAGGTGGTATAACAAAGCACAATTCACGCTATTCAATTGATAAACAACGTACACGACACCTAAAATGTCACACAAATCTACCATTGTAACACTCTAGAAACTAGTAGGCTAAAATAGAGCTTATCATGAGGGTTATAGTCGTAAAAGTACCTCCCCATACCTAAAATTATAGGGTTTCGTGTTAGAACGTCAAGGTACAAACCCCAAGAACCAACCATGGGTCCTTCAGGAAGACAATTCGAAGCTGCCTGGGCAGTGACCCACGGAGGGCACCAACGCCTCATGGGTTAGGAGTGTAGGTCAAGGCCTAGAAAATAGGTTCTAGAACCCTGACCCATGGTTTACCAGCTTGCCACGTGGATCCACCCATGGGCCGTGGTCGGGGGTGAGGCCTGAAACTGCATTTTTTTTAGTTACACTTAGGCGTATTATGGGGTTTCCCATCTTAAGTTAATATTAAGGGACGTCGTTTTAAACTAAATTATACTAGCTATATAAGGTTTCTAAGTCCGTAAATTAAGTCATCTTCTTCATAATTCCTAAATCCCAAATCAAAACCTCTGTTTCCCAAAAAATATCACACCCCAAACTCGAGGCGCGCAACTGGCTTCTAATGCCAAAACTCAGGCCCGAGCTGACCCTGCTGAACTATTTGCTACGAAAACAAACAAGTATATCTCGGCCTTAAACTATGCCCTCGACCGTCAAGGCCCCTGTCAATTTATCTATAAAAGAAACAACTACTCCCAGGAGATCATATAAATAAATAACCAACTAGCTCAGAAGTCCTGATTGGGCCATCGAGGCCACCATGATATATATACCAAAAGTAAATGCAGGTATATATCAATAGAATACATCAAACAGTTCACAAGCTTCAGCAAACTAACAACATAGCCCAGTATCGCCATAATTTAGCTATACACCCCACACACTATTCTGCAAGCCTCTAACAGTACTAAAGATTAGCGGGACAGGCCCCAGCCTATCCGTAAAGATATATACAACAAAAGGTAACAAACCTCCCAACTCTGGCAGCTCCGGAAGAAAGGGGCTAGCCAACCGGATAAAAGTCAATCCTACTACTGAGGAGGTTTACTCGGTGTTCTGTCAAGACCTACATGCACGAATGCAGCTCCCCCAAGGTATTGGGGCGTCAGTACAAAATAATATACAGAGTATGAAAGACAATAGAATATGAGGAGGTATCTTGATATACTAGAATAATCTGATAAATAAAATCGAGGTTAAGATAAGTGTACTGTCCTGTTCCTAAATCTAAACTTATGAAAGATAATAAAAGAACAACCTGACCAGGCCCCCATAAGCTTGGCAGGTACAAATAGCACACAAGACCACCTACTCAGGCCCCCATAAGCTCGGAAGGTGCCAATCAACCTATATACCCCTATCAGTAGTCCCCTAGCCCCGTAGGTCACATAGCCCTTTTAGGGATTAATATAGCCCCATACGCAATACATATCTCTCTTAGGCATCAACATAGCTTATAGACAACTCAGATCCCTCTTCGGCAACAACATGGCCCTGTAGGAAGCACATAGCCTACTTCGGCGTCAATATAGCCCTATAGGCAACTCATAGCCGTTTTAGGCATCCATATAGCCCTGTAGGCAAAAAATAGTCTTTCTAGGCATAGATCACATTCCTGCAACTTATCACAATATCCCCAAGGGCAACAATAACAATCCAATCGCTAAAAGCAAGCAATTTAGTTATAAGCAACCTATACAAATAGCCTCTAAGTCGTGTCCAACATAGGGACGCTACTAACTGAATAAGAATCCCGACAAGGGAGGATGTCTCCCGCTGGGTCTCACAATGGGCTACCTCCACCTGTGGTACCTTGCCGGTACCCTCGCTTACAGTTGTATCTAGCCCCTGGCTAGTTGTAGCCTGTCTAGTGTTAATCATCCCTATATTTGTACAAGTATCAATTATAAGCCAGAAACCGCTTTATAGCACGAGGTTAGCAAATGAAAGATAATCATTCTAACATGCCCGGTAGCTTCTTGCTTATCAGATGTGGTGCAAAACACATTTATAAACAAGACTCTACTAGACATGGCTTGTAGACTCCCTGGGATACGACATTAATCGGATACCAAGTTTGTCACGCCCCAAACTCGAGGGGCTAAACTGTCTCCTACTGCCAAAATCTAGGTCGAGCCGACCCTACTGAACCATGTGCTACTAGCGCATGACAGCCACACGCAATCAACAAAACAAACAAGTATAAATCGGCTTAAAACTAAGCCCTCGGTCGGCAAGGCCCCTGTGAACTGATCTATAAAAGAAACAGCTACTCCCAGGAGATCATATAAATAAATAGCCAACTAGCACAGAAGTCTTGATTGGGCCGTCGAGGCCACCATGATATCTATATCAAAAGTAAAAGCAGGTATATATCAATACAATACATCAAATAACTCACAATATTCAGCAAACCAACAACATAGGCCAGTATAGCCATAACGTAGATATACACCCACATAATAGTATGCAAGTTTCTAAGAGTAGTAAAGATTAGAGGGACAGGGCCTCAACATACCCATAAATATATATAAAACAAAAGGTAACAAGCCTCCCAACTTTGGCAGCTTCGAAGGAAAAGGGCTAGCCAACTGGATAAAAGTCAATCTTGCTGCTGAGGAGGTTTACTCGATTGTTTGTCAGGACCTGCATGCATGAATGCAGCACCCCCAAGGCAATGGGGCGTTAGTACAAAATAATGCACTGAGTATGAAAGGCAATAGACTATAAGAAGTTATCATGATAAGATCAGTGTATTGACCTGCTCCTTAATCTAAACTTATCAAAAATAATAAAACAACAACCTAACCAAACCCCCATAAGCTGAGCACGTACAAACAACACACAAGACCACCTACTTAGGCCCTCATAAGCCCGGAAGGTGCTAATCATCCTATATACCCTTGTCGGTAGTCCCCTACCCTCGTAGGCAGTCACATAGCCCTCTTAGGCATTAATATAGCCCTGTAGGCATCACATAGCTCTCTTAGGCATCAACATAGCTTTTAGACAATGTATAGCTCTCTTAGGTAACAACATGGCCCTGTAGGAAGCAAATAGCCTTCTTAGGCGTCAATATAGCCCTGTAGGCAACTCATAGACCTTTTAGGCATCCATTTAGCCCTGTAGGCAGAAAATAGGCCTTCTAGGCATAGATGACATTCCTACAGCTAACCACAATAGTCCGAAGGGAAACAATAACAATCCAATCGCTAAAGTGAGCCATTTAGTTATAAGAAACATATACAAATAGCCTCTAAGTCGTGTCCAACATAGGGACGCTACTAACTGAATAATAATCCCGACGAGGGAGGATTGTATCAACTTGAGTAGCCAACGGTTAACAATAATGGCAACAAGTGTAACAAGGATAACAACCCAATTGCATTGCTCCTAAGCTTTAAGGAAAGATGTCGTAAGTAGGGAATAGCCTTAACATACCTTTCCAATGAACGCTCAAAAGACTTCATGGAAGTTGTTCCTTATGTCCTAAGCTTCACAAAAACTATATATACACAGCTGGTACGTACCTATAAACAGTTCATAATTAATCTTAAATCGGCAGATTTGCCATATTTGCCCCAATTTCTCAAAACGTCCATAGAAATTCATAAAAAAAACCCATAAAAGGGTCCCGAGATGATTACATTAGTTAATCAAGTGTAAACCTTGAAGAAACACCAATAACTACAAATTTATATCTTCAAAAACCAGCTCCAAACGCAGCTAATAGAAGGGAAAAATGATTGCCACGTGTAGGGATTACGTTTCTAGGTACGTGGGTAATCTTTAATGGTAGAAATCATCAAAAACTAACCTTCATCATGCTAGAACCCCATAGGAACCATCTCTTAAGCTTTCTCTCCGGTTTGGAACTGAAATGAAATGTTTTCGTGGCTTAAAACGTTAAATAAGCCGACATACCATATTTATAACCCGACCCGGATTCTGCCCCAGCAGTCCCTAGTAAAACCGTTATAAATTTTTACTCTGATGTCGGTTTGATACGGGGTTTTGTGCATTACATACTAGACTCGTAGGCCTTCGATTTAATGGGTGATAGGCCATTTAACTCTTTATACATTGGAAGAAAATATCCAAGACATTTGACGCAAATTTTAGAGAAATCTTTAAAAATGAACTTACGATAACTTTCGCCAACTTTTATTTTGCCACTTACATAACTTCAGAACTTGAGATACAACCCTTGAACACTTAAAATATGACATACCACATCATTTTTAATTTATTACTTACCCTTCTTGTCTTTCCACGAAAAATACGACTTAATTTAGTCGTCTTGAAAAATTGGGGTGTTATAAAAATACTCTTTAGAACATAAAGGAAGAAGAAGAAGAAAGTGGAAGCTAGGGTTGAAGGAGCAAGATTTTCTCCTCAAATTCATTAGGAATTCATAGTTAAGGTAGCGTAGTCCTTCATCCATGGAGTCCCTCCAAACTCAATTTCAAAACTAGTAATTCCCCAAAAGCTAGGGTATTGCTCTAAGTTATGGATTCCTTTCAAAAATGATTATATTGATTTAATTACTTTAGATTACGATTGAATTGAGGATTTATTATGGTTTTATGTTGTAATCCCCCAAGAATCCATGAAATCCCCATATTCCCAATTTATGACTTGTGATGTGGGTGAATTGATGAAAGAAGGATATAATGAGATTATGCTTATAGTAATTGAGTTATTTGAATCATGTTATTATCCAAATCAACTGTAGTAATTATAGATGTGTTGATGGAAATATGATCTATGGTCAAGGGTAAAGTATGTGAATTATGCATGATTATGAGATTTATATATATGCTTTAAGAACACTTTGAGAGTAAAGTGAATATGATGATGATCTAGTTGTTGTGTTGTTGGAGGTTATCCTCATCTACACACTTATGTATGAATATGATATGATGTGAGTAGTTTCCTTACATAATGATGCTTCTATGGTTGAAAGGCTATTCTGACCTATTGAATCTATTAGTTATAGTATGAATTATGTTGGATTGAGTGTCAAGACATTTTTCCATGAATATGAACTTAGGTCAAGATTTAATATGTAATCTATGGGAATTAATAATTAGCACCAAGTGGATATGAATATGAGATGGAAGCTTTTAAACTAGTTGAGTCCGGCTTTCCAAAAGGGTTCCTTCTACCTTATTGAGTTCGGGTTCCCTAAGTATGTCTCGTGATATGGAAACCTTCTACCTTAGATGAGTCTAGGTTTCTAGAAGCAATCTCCTTATCTTATAAACTATGTACCCTCATAAGTATTTAGCTAGTGGATCCACCTAAGCTAAGAGTTTGGTTCTACCTTAGGCAAGTAGGACACCCCCTTTTCGGTATGGGGTAGACACTATATTCCATGGTAAGCTCACATGGTCTATATGGGTTAAGGCTTATTCCCCACAATGATAGTATGAACAAGAAGATAAATTATGAACTATAGTTACTCAAGAAGCTTTACTTTGGTATGGGTGAGATTATGGGATCCTATTCATGCATTGCACAAGTATGCTTTGAGGGTATTGATATACCATGAGTTTACGGTATTTTTAATACATTTCACTGAAGAGTTCTGTTTGTCTATGGCAATTTTGGATTGACATTTTATGTATTTTTATTATGTTTGCAGGAAAGATGTTCAAACGCGAAAACTGAGAGACACAACTGAAGAATGTGCAAAAAAGCCCATCTACTGATGTGGGTGACAAACTGTAGATCCATTCACGGTCCGTAGATGATGATCGTAGATTGACTAGCAAGGCATGGAGGGATCAGGGAATTCATAACCAAGTATGGAACCATGGTTGAAAATGATGGACCATAGATTGATCTACGGACCGTACTGTTGATCCGTGAAATGCGACTAAGAGGAGTTCCAGTACCTAATTTTGGAAGATTCTAAGTATGGAGCTACGGAGGATGATATATGGACCGTAGACTCATCTACAGACCGTACTGTGGATCCATCTATTGAGTTTGGGAGGTGTCAATTGTTGAAGTGGAAAAAATGGCTAAGTCCTGAATCGCGGAATGGACCTACGGACCGTAGATCAATCCACGGTCCGTAGGTCAGTGTCGTAGATTATTGAAGACGCGTATTGGAACATTATTTCCTTATTTTGTTTCCTTTTTATGTTGAACTTGTTTTTCTATAAATAGCGCATGTAAACCTCATTTTTGGGAATTAGACTTCATTACTTTTATTCTAGTGTTTGGCTTTGGAGATTAACTTGAAACTTTAGCAATTCTTAATTTCCTAAGCATGTTTTGGTGATTTTTACTTTGAAATTCTGGGATTATTCTACTCTACACGTAAGTTCATGATTTATTCTTCAAATATTATGAATTGTTTTCTTGTTAATATGGGTAACTAAATCCACAACTAGTGTTGTGGGAACCATGAGCGATTAATGAAGTATGAATGGCGTCTGTAGATCCTAGTTAAGTCTCTGAAATTTTCTAAGTCAAAGAGTGATCTACTGTCCGAATCTATGGACCGTAGACGGGGTCTCGTGGGTCCAAACCCTCGTTCTGCCTGACCCGACCCGAACCCCTCCTATTTAAAATCCCCCAATTTCAAATCATTCCCACTTCCCTCCATTTACCCCCAAACCATTTCTAAACTTCCCAATCCCTGAAATCACTCCATAACTCCCCAATTAATCATCCCTTTCTTTTCCCCACAATCCCAAATTTCCTTTTCTCTTTAACTTCACTCATCCCCAAAATTCCCCAAGAGGTCCGGTGTACGGGTTTGGTGCGTAAAGGCAAAGTTGTGGTATCGAAAACGTTGATTCATCGCACAATTACCCCATTCTCGATGCTGGTAAGGTAATAAACTTTCCCCTCACTTTGAATTTCAATTCATCGAATGATTATAGAAAGTCCGAAATTGGGTCTTGACCTTGGGCAAATTAATATATGAAATTGTATTCTAAATTAGAAGTAAATGCACCATTGGGACGATAGATTGTGATTGTGTTGCTTTGTTGTATGTAAAAAAAACAATGAAATATAAGTATAAATGTAAGTTTCGACTTAGGATTCCTTATCTTGCAAAAAATACCTATAAAATTGAGTAATTGGAACCCCTAGAATGAAGACCTAGCATAATTTATGTTGAAATAAATGATTAGACTAGGATATTGTTTAATATGGCAAAAATGTGTACTTCCAATCGAAGCATGTCTGAGACCTGGCACAAATTCCATCCATGAGACCCCGTCTATGGGTCGTAGGTCAATCTACAGACCGTAGATCACGTCTGTGGTTGGTGGCACATGAGAATTTCACCGAGCATAGAACCATGGAAGTGTACTACGGTTCGTCGAACAATCTACGGACCGTAGATGCCCACCGTAGGTGGTCACTGAAGCCATTGTCTGAATTTTTTTCTATTTTTCATTTTTGTTCTTTCTTAGTTCTAAAATCTTTTCGAGTGTGTTATGAGTTTTTTTGGTACTAATTAAACATCCACAGGTAGCATGGCGCCTAAGAAGCAAGTGACCTACTCCAAAAGGGGTAAATAAAAATCAGTGGCGCCTAGTTTTAGGCTGATTAATGAAGACGCGGATGCGACAGAGGATCCAACATATGTTCCACCAGCCACTAGGGCATCTCCTACTGCACCTCGAGCTACCCAGAATACATCCCCGCAGGTGGTCACTGACGTAGTCACTGTCTCCCAGTCTGATGAGGAGAAAACACTAATCGGGTCACTTGCTGGTTCTGCTTCCAATTCTGTGGCTGGTTCTACATCTGACTCAGAGTCTGCCACTGCTTCCGGCTTTGAGCCCCCCAATGCTTTCGGCTCCGGTTCTGGATCTGCCACAGGCTCAAGTTCACATGACAAAGCTGCTTCTTTTGATGAGGCCATTAGTTCGGGAGAAGTCCAGGTGCCACGAAGCTACAACCCTGATCTGGTGGCTGGGGAGCCAAACAGATGGTGTGTTGAGGTCCAATGGCAAATTTCTTCGGATGCAAAGATGAAAAATGGCAAAGAGAAAATGGCCCGACTTATTATAGAGGAGCGTAGAGTCCTCAATGGGAGCCTACATATCGTACCAATAATCCACCAGCTCTTTGAACATCACAAGTGTGAGTGGATGGTTCGAGAATAGGCACCTATAGCGAGGAAGTTGTGTGGGATTTCTATCCTTCATAAGCGGCTACTCTTCGAGGTTCTATCCATAAGAATACCAGAACCACTGCCCAGGCACCCCTTACAGCTACACTAGTGTGCGGATTTTCTGTAGACATCTCTGAGGCCACCATCCGCCCGTTCCTCTATTGTCCTAGTCTTGATCACTCTACGACACTCAACGCGACTGAATTTCACTATAGATGGGACACTGTACGGGGTGGAGAGTTTAGCGGAGTGTCGAGAAAAGAGAGACTTTATTACACTGGCTGGCAAGTCAAATTGCTACTGATGGAGAGCGAGTCGAGTGAGTCAACACTCCGGGCGTGAACATGAAGAAGGCCATTCTCACATTTGTGGCTAAATTTTTCTGGATGTTGGTTAACAATCAGATTTATCCCACAAAGGCTGATAACGCACTAACTTGGGACCGCGCGGTCATGGTAGCAGCTTGTTTGTGAGATTCAAAATTGATTTTACCCATATGCTCATTGTGGAGATACATGAGAGGGCTTTCAAAGCCTTCACCACTCACGCTTTTCCTTGTCTCATTTTCCAGTTATGTAGGGACTCTGGAGTGCCGATCTGGCATTGTGACAAGTTGATCCGACCCACAGGGACACTGGATATAGGCCTCATTCGGGATGAGGCAGATGTGGCGGCACCATGCAGAGAGCCGCATATAGGAGGTCATGGGTAATCGCCACTAGCCTCATTAATATCTTTGTCATTAGTATTAGATTCATTTTAGGTGAGAAATTCTTTCAACCTAGAATCATTCAATGTGAGAAATCCTTTTGCATTCATAAAATAAGCAATTTATGTGGAAACTATCCCTTCTACAATCAATTCAAACAATAGCAAACAATTGACAAGCCATGTCTCATATTCATTCCATATGCTCAATCTCAAGCAATTGAACATCATATTCATATCATATGCTTTAATCTAAAAGAAATATAATCATGATTCACCATATAGGCTTCAATTCTAAGGTATCTCATCAATCCTAGATTGAATACATCTAAACCCACAAATTATCCTTTCATGGCATAAAACTTATATTACATCAATTTCATCATTCTAGACATGGGTTAGTCATGGGTACATGTAAAATCATCCTAAGACATGTATGAATATCAATTCAATCATAAACAATCATAATTCACTCAATTGGGTCAACATTCATCAACACCTACAACATTGGAAGAAACCCCAGCTCATATTGGGGAATTTCATCTTCTCTATTGGGGAAAACATAGAGACTCCATGGATGGAAGGAATTGATGGATGAAGACATCATACCTTAATCATAAAGCCCACAATTGCTTGAAGAATGAAAAATTGACATTGACCCTAGTTTCAACTCTTCCTTCTTCTTCAACTTTCTAGAGAGATAATTATTTTTGAGAGGAACCCAATTCTTTTTGTGAGTTTGAGAGAATGATATTATTGAGTGAATTTAGGGGTGAAAATGACTTATATTGGGGTCCTAGACTTAGGCAAAATGACCTCACTTTGATTTAATTAAAACCGGAAAAGACCCAACTGCTCCTAACAAAACCTACCAGCACATGAATCACGAGACCCCACTGACCGACCGTGCTCCAGACGACAGACCCTCTTGCACGTCCATCTGTTGTGGTTAGAAATCCATCTTTTAGGGTCTTGGACCACAAACCCTGGATAACGGACCATGGTCTGACCGATGGTTCTTTGGTAAGGTCGTGATTCTTGGACCTTTGGATAGACCTGGGTGCCCAGTCCACAGACCAGACCCACGTTCTGTGGTTCTACCCATGTGCCATGGTTGGCCTTTGTGGTTGGCACCTACAACTTTCCAAAATCTGTCCCTTTTCCCTTTTCCCTTTTCCCTTTTTTAGATACGGGGTGTTACATTATTTGGCTATGTGATTTGATGTTTCTCTTGATATTATTTTAGAACCTTATCCAGTCTGTACACCTATTAGTGACTCTATTGCTGCTAAATGAGTCTATAGAATTGTCCTGTTTCTATTTCTGATAGAGTCACTCATGTTTAGTTAGCAGATCTCAATATGTTGGACTTTGATGTCATTCTTCATATAGATTGAATGCACTCTTGTTATGCTACCATAGATTGTAAGACCAGCTTCATCACATTCAAGGATCTTAATTGAACTTATCTTACAATGTAACACTTCGTCGACTTTCTCTGATTAGATGTGGTGCACTTCATACTAATGAAAGAGACTCTACTAAGAGCAGCTTTCATACATCATTGGACTCTTAAACCTAATGCTATGATACCAAGTTTGTCACATCTCGAGGATACCCCCTTGATGTAACACGGGACCTAGGATCACAGATGACAACAAGCTAACTGTGTTTCTAGCATATCATAAGCATACTGAAAACAACTGAATAATGAAATACTATTGATACGCTCAAATTACACCTCCTTAAAGAGGAATAAGCGATCATTATCAAGTAAATAACCCAACTTATTGGTTGGGGTCGATCCCATGAGGAATATGGTTTAGACTTAAACTTAACTGATGATTATATTCGTTTAGTCAATGTATTTTCAAAAACAAATAATTAAAAGCGGAGAATTTGTGAAACAAATTCAGGAAATTATGTAAGTATTCAATGAGCAAAATTCAAACTTTAGTTGTTATGAAGATGAGAAAGTAACTAGGGTGTACGTGTTCCCCATAATCTCATAATGCGGTAATCTTAGTAATAGCAATCCTTTCCTACTGTATTACATGCAAAGTGATAAGTTAGGTATCTCTAATTCCTTGGTCCGGCAACTAGAGAATTTCACCCCGCACTTTGGTCCAGTTATGTGTGTATAATTTACTAACCCTTACCTTTACCTCATATTAGACATCACATCCATGTATGGCTTAGTTTTCACCCTCGCACCAATTGACATTAGACTATTAGATAGTATCACACTAAATCTATGTTCATAATTCTTTTCTTATTAACTACCTCCTTGGTCCGGCAAGTACCAATAAGGCGAGTTCTAACGTTTGCACTTGTTAAAAAGACTTCTAAACAAAAGAATTATCAATGCATGCAACAACACTATTCAAGAATTGGTTAGTTATTATTCATACTTTGTTAATCGCTCATGGTTCCCACAACCCTAGTTGTGGATTTAGTTACCCATATTAGCAATAACACATTTCATATTTTTAGATGAAGAAATCATGAACTTACGTAATGACAATAATATACCCTGAATCTCAACTCAAATTTCGAAGCCAAAATCATCAAAACGAACTTAGGAAATCAAGAATTGCTAAAGTTGCAAGTTAATTTGCAAACCCAAACACTAGAAGAAAAGTAATAAAGTATAACCCCCAAAACGCAGTTTACATGCCATATATATATAAAAATAAGTCTTAACTAAAAAGGAAACGAAACTGACCTACGGACTGTGGATTGATCTACGGTCCGTAGGTCCCTTCCGTGACTCAGGACTAAGGCAAATTTTAAACTTCAAAATCTGCAAATCTCTGAACCAAACAACAGATCACTAGTACGGACCGTGGATTGATCTACGGTCCTTGGATCATCTTCCGTAGCTCCATACTTAGAATCTTCAAAATCAGGTACTGGAACCCCCTCTCTGAATCATTTGACAGATCATCAGTACGGCCGGTAGATCAATCTACGGTTCGTCGATTGCAACCATGGTTCCACACTTGGTCAAGAATTCCCTGATCTTCCTCCATGCCTTGCTAGTCCATCTACGATCATCATGTACGGAACGGGAATGGACCTACGGTTCGTGAATCAGATTCGTAGATGGGCTTTTCTCTACATTCCTCAGCTATGTCTCTCAACTTTCGCGTCCGAACATATTCCCTGAAAACATGATAAAAACACATTAATGCTAATATAAAATGGCCCTAGACACACACAACTCTTAAGTGAAATGTAATAAAAATACCGTAAACTCACGGTATATCAACACCCTCAACTTAAATTCATTGTTTGTCCTCAAGCGACGCACTAAGACTCTGAACAACACTTGTATAGAAGAAAGCAATTCAAGCCCAAGCAATCACATGGCTCTCTACTCCGACTCTCTTTTTGGGTGCAAATCTTTTCTCTCATACTCAAAAAGCTAACTTGTGCGGATCAAAACATGACAAAGATACACCAATCAACATACAACATACACTGTTTTACTATCACCAAGGTACCAAATTTTCGACAATGTAACTAGTGCCCTTACTTCAAACGAAATCCCTTTTTCTCACACATTAAATATGATTTAGAGCACAAGGATTCATTCAACATTCACACTCAGAAGTAACTCAAGTATCAAGTACAGTTAGTGCTGAATACCATATGCTTGCCCCTATTTTCACTGCTTAGACACTCCAAACTAGTTTCTAGGATCACTATAGGACTTTCTTGGCTTGTAACGTAGGCTCAGGGTCAAGTGTGGTACATTTGGATAATCTTTAGTGACTTTCTACCCTCCATGACATTACATTAGGCTTTCTATCTTTTTTTTCCCTATTTTTGACATCCTACCATTTTGCCTTCTTACCCTTGGTACTCTTCAACCAAGGATGTGAGTTTAGACTTTGTAGCTCTTTATTTTACACTTTCTTCTTCTTCTTTTTTCACTTTCTTTACCTTTTGCTTCTTTTGCACGAGGTCACATCCTCTTTCATACTTTTTCCTCTCTTCAACACGAAACTCTTTTCATACCCTTTTTTCATTTGGTTTCTTTTTTCATAGCCACCTCCAATTTATGCATTTTGCATTAGTTGAGGTGCACAATGTCCGATGTCGGACCAGGGCCAAGATCAAGGTAACTTTGGGCTTAGCCACCCTAAACTCAGACCAAGGCCAGTACAATGTTTTTAAGGGAAGGTGAGTTAGGTGAATCAAAAGAATTGGTCAATTTTAGGCTCAACTATTTGGATCTAAAGGAAATGATTCTATCATTTGGTTAGATCTTTTTAGGCTTAGGTGGAATAATTTGAACAATGGCCTATGATCACTCTCTAACTTCTAGCCTAGATCATCCTAGCAGGACCAATGGGGCAAGTTCTAGATTGGCACAAAACTGTCTGAACAAACAACCATTCTCACACACTCTTGACACATAGTTTCATTATCAGATTATAAGATTACCTAGTTCAAGTTTTAACTTCAGTCATGAAATCAAGTTGGTTTTTTATCATGTCATACTCAGAACCAAAACATGCAACTCATTCTAGCCTACATATTTTGGATGGGTATAATTTTTTTTCCTGTTATTATTCCATCATGCTTTCATTCTTTCTCATCCTTCTACACATTTAATCCTAACACATGCCGGTTCAACAGAAATTAAAATAGTCTCTAGGGGAAAAAGAACACAGGCAAGAAAACCCCAAGAGAGGATTATGGATTGGGTTACCCAGACTTCACCGTATCCCTCACAATACGTTTACCCCACCCCTAACAAAATAGATTGCTCTTGTCCCCAAAGAACAAAAAGTAAAGAGTAAAGAATTGGGTGAAGAAAACATGTGGCGCATAGCGCCGAAGACCCATCAACAAGCAGGTGGGTCCGTTTTCCCAGTGCCCACTAGTTCAACACTGTAACACCCCGTATTCGAAAATAAACTAGATTGTAGATTTTTGGTGTTAAAGGTGGCACTCACGGAACCATCCACGGACCGTAGGAGGACCCACGGTACGTCCTACAAGTCCGTGGTTCGTGTCAGCAAACTGCCCCATAACTTAGCCAGAAATTCGGTTAAGTGTCGACCAACGGCTGGACCTTCGGTCCGTAGGTCAGGTCACGGATCGTGGTTCGTATTTGTTGATAGATGCCCCTAAAGCCCAACTACAGTCCTGATTAACGGTTGACCAACATGAACTGTCATTCGATGCATGGTCTGTAGGTGAGGGTAGCAGCAAGTTAGATGAAAATTATGATTGGAACAACTTCAGATGGTCATAACTCTTAGAGCAAAAGGAATTAGGTGTCGTATGACATATGATATGATAGATAATTGAATCCTCTTTCCAATGCCACCGAGTTTGCTAAAATCTGACCTTCGAGTAAAAAGTTATGCTCGTTTTAGTGAAGCCCAGTCGGGCTTCCTCGACCGATGACTCCAATTGACAGACCGTCAATTGACCTACAGCCCGTCAGTCCCGTCCGTCGGTCACTCCGACAACAACTAAGTCAGGGGTTTTTTGGTCTTTTCCTATTTCGTTGGACCCCTAGATACATCGTTTAGACCCTAAATCATGAGGTTTTAGTCAATTTAAGCCTAGAAACATAACTAGAACTTCCCTAAGTCAAATCATTAATCAAAACTTAGAAAATTGATAGCAAGAAAGGAGAAAAAGGGTAAAAACCCTAGTTTAAGAACGCAACAAGGTTCTATCAGTTCAAGCCCCGAAATCGAAAGATTTCTTAATGGAATTCATCACCAGGTATGTGGGATCTTACTAGTTGGTTCCTTTTGCCCATTAGATCCCTAGAATTCAGTAAAATTCTTGATTCCATGATTATGAACAGACATAGGGTTTCTAGAATCTCCACAGATCATCTAGAAATAGTTATTTAAATGTTCCAAATCAGATTATCATGTTATTTCTCAGTTTATTGTATGAATTTCAGAACCCTAGCTATGTATTTCTTTAGTTCTTGAATTACAGATGCTAGGTCAGATATCTCAGTCATTTAGTTATACATACCTCAGTTATTAATGCGTCATTATTAAATTAATTGTTGCATTCTTAGTTTGCATGTTCAGTTTTGAGCTATCTTGTATTTTACAGAAATTTAGTCATAACCAGTTAACCACTTAATTCATTGAGAGTAGCATAATACCGAGTTGGACTACAGTTCAGCGTACCTATATATTCCCAGAACTACGAGCCACGTAGGTGTAAGTCCCCTCTTTGGGCAACATCAGTTTAGTGATCACACTAGCATGTTTTTATACCTCTGGTTCGGTATATTGGGTCCTCTCGATGGGACTTATACATCGGACTCCACATTTAGCTCATATGGTTTTATTGTCGGTTATTAGTACCTCCCACAGTTCAGTCAAACTCTAATGCATTGACCACATTTACAGTTCATTCAGTATTCAGTCAGCATGTTATAAATTGGTCATTGCATTTTGTTAGTTCAGTATTCAGTATCTATATCATGTTCAGATCATTTCATTGCTTTATTGCTTTGTTTAGTTATATGTTTTTTCAACTTTACTCTATCTTGCATGCTCAGTACTTGAAAAGTACTGACTCATACATGTGCTATATCTTCTCGTGATGTAGGTTCAGATTCTCGATCTTCAGTTCAGCAGCATCAGTGGTGAGTCCTCATTCTTCGAGGACTAGTGACATATTTATCTTTATTTCTTTTAGTCTTTAGTTTCAGTTTTGCTAGACCTAGTTGGGGCATGTCCTAACATTTCTAGTCAGTTTAGAGGCTTATTTCAAACATAGATAGATTCAACTTAGTATTGAGTTAATATCTTCCTTGTATTAAACTCATCAATTTTCATTTATCTTAGTTATAGTATATGGGTATTCCCTATCTTTTCATCTTATTTATGATTTAGCCTCCGCACAGTTTCTATTATTCAGATTATATTTAGTATTCTCATGATCATACCAGCTGGGTTAGCTTGGGATAACTTGTGGTCCTAGGTCCTGTGTCCGCGTCTCGGGGGTAGCTTGGGGCGTGACAAACTTTTTATCAGAGCCTTAGGTTTAAGTGTCCCAGGATGTCTGAAAAGCCGCATTAGGTAAAGTCCTTTTCATGGATGTGTAGTGCGCACCACTGCTAATGATGGGGAGGCTATAAAGTTTTTTAGGAAACCTTCATCTTTCTGTTACTCTTATCGTACGTAAGGTATGATCTAAATTCCATTCTAACTCGACGTTCTACGTTTCAGTGATCATGCCTCCTCGTAGAGCTTATGCCAGGAATGCAAACGTAGCTCCTCCAGTTCCAGATCAGGAAGTCTCAAATGTTGAATTAAGGAATGTCATTCAGATGTTGGCTTAGAGTGTCGCTAACTAGAACAATCAGCGCGTTCAAGCTCCAGTGAATGCAAATGGTGGATCAGCAACAGCAAGGGTCCGTGACTTTGTTAGGATGAATCCGCCTGAGTTCTTAGGATCGCAGACTGGTGAAGATCCCAAAAATTTCTTGGATGAGATCAAGAAGATCTTTGAGATGATGCAGGTCACTGGGAATGATCGGGTTGAGTTAGCATCTTACCAACTGAAAGATGTAGCTCATATCTGGTATACTCAGTGGTAGGAGAATAGGGGTACAGATGCAGCTCCTATTACTAGGGATTGCTTCAGCGAAACCTTTCTGCACAAGTGTTTCCCCATAGAGTTAAGAGAACCTAGGGCCCAATAATTTATGAACTTAAGGCAGGGCAACATGACTTTCCAAGAGTATGGGCTCAAGTTTAACCCACTCTCCAGTTATGCTCCTCACATGGTTGTTGATTCCAAGGCTCACATGAATAAGTTTATGTATGGAGTGTCAGATATAGTAAAAACAGATTGCAGGAATGCTATGTTGTTGGGAGACATGAACATCTCTAGGCTCATGACTCATGCTTAGTAGGTTGAGGGTGATAAGTTTAGGGAACAGGCTAAGGAGACTATCCAAGCAATAACAAGTAACTACAAGTATTCCCAACAGAATTGGGGTGGTGGAAATCGCTCGAATTTAAGTAGAAGTCTTCGACTCCAGCCCCTTCATCAGCTAGTGTTCCATCCCCCATGTTCCGTAATGATCAGAAAGGTAGGGCGTCAGGCTCTAAGTCTGAAGGTAGTGTTTCTGGCACCAAAACCTACCCAACTTGCTCGAAATGTAGTAAGAACCATCCGGGCGAGTGCCTTGCAGGTAAGGAAGGTTGTTTTGGGTATGGTCAGTCTGGTCATAGATTGAAGGATTGTCCTTCTAGACAGGGTCAAGGAGGAAATAATGGTAGAGCTCAGTCTACAAGTTTAGCAGCACTAACAGGTCGCCCAACTCAGCAGGGTAACTCTTCTGGTACAGGTGGCGGACAACACCAAAACAGGCTCTATGCTCTTCAAGCTCATCAAGATCAGGAAGATTCTCTTGATGTAGTCACTTGTATGTTATGAGTCTTTGATCTTGAAATTTATCCATTGTTAGATCTAGGGGCTACTTTGTCTTTTGTAATTCCTTACAGAGCAGTCCAATTGAGTGTTAGCCCAGAAACCCTATCAGAACCCTTCTCATTCTCTACTCTAGTAGGTGACCTAGTTATAGCTAGATGGGTATACAAAAATTGCCCTGTCACAGTTTCCCAGAAAGTCACCTCAACAAATCTTGTAGAGTTAGAAATGGTATACTTCGATGTCATTCTAGGCATGGATTGGTTACATTCATGTTATGCCTCAGTCAATTGTAGAACTAGGATTGTTCGTTTCAGTTTCCAAACGAACCAATCCTTGAATGGAAGGGTAGTAGCTTAGCGCCTATGGGTCGATTCATTTCTTACCTTAAGGTCAGCAAGATGATCTATAAGGGTTATCTCTATCATCTAGTTTTGGTTAAGGATTCTAGTTCTGAATCCCCAACTCTTGAGTCAGTTCCTCTAGTTAGTGAGTTTTCAGAAGTATTTCCAGATGATCTTTCCAGAGTTCCTCCCAAAAGGGAAATTGACTTTGGAATTGATCTCCTTCCTAATACCCAGCCTATCTCTATTCCTCCTTACATAATGGCTCTAGTTGAGCTTATGAAATTGAAAGAGCAGTTGAAAGACCTTCTAGATAAGGGTTTCATCAGACTTAGTATTTTGCCATGGGGTGCACCAGTGTTGTTCGTAAAGAAGAAAGATGGTTCTCTCAGAATGTGCATTGACTATAGGCAATTGAACAAAGTCACAATCAAGAATAAGTATCCCATCCCCAAGATTGATGACTTGTTTGACCAACTTCAGGGTGCTAGTCAATTCACAAAGATAGACCTCAGATCAGGTTATCATCAGCTTAGAGTCAGAGATAGTGACATTCCAAAGACAGCCTTCAGAACTCGGTATGTTCATTATGAATTTGTAGTTATGTCATTTGGACTAACCAATGCTCATGCAGCTTTCATGGATTTGATGAACAAAGTGTTCAAGCAGTACTTGGACTTGTTTGTTATTGTCTTTATTGATGATATCCTCATTTACTCTAGGAATGAGGAAGACATGCGAGTCATTTGAGAGTTGTTTTGCAAACTCTCAAAGATCGCCTGTTATTTGCAAAATTTATCAAGTGCGAGTTTTGGTAATAATCAGTTGCCTTCCTTGGGCATATTATATCTGATCAAGGAATTCGAGTAGATTCCCAGAAGATAGAAGCAGTGATACAGTGGCCCAGACCTACCTCTGCTACAGATATCAGAAGTTTCTTGGGTTTAGTGGGCTATTACAGACGGTTTGTGGAAGGGTTTTCATCCATAGCCTTACCATTTACTAGGTTGACTCAAAAAAAGGTTAAGTTTCACGGCTTAGATGATTATGAGAAAATCTTCACAGAATTGAAAACTAGGTTACCTACAACTCCTGTCTTGACTCTACCAGAGGGTTCAGATGGTTATGTGATATATTGTGATGCATCCAGAGTCGGCCTAGGTTGTGTGTTGATGCAGCGAGGTAAGGTTATAGCTTATGCTTCTAGACAACTTAAGGTACTTGAGAAGAATTATCCAACTCATGACCTCGAGCTTGCAGCAGTTGTGTTTGCACTCAAGATTCGGAGACACTACTTGTATGGTGTTCATGTAGATATGTTCACAGACCATAAGAGCCTCCAGTATGTATTCACTCAACAAGAGTTGAATCTTCGCCAGAGAAGGTGGTTTGAGTTCCTCAAAGATTATGATATGAGCGTGCATTACCATCCGGGTAAGGCGAATGTAATACCAGATGCTCCTAGTAGATTATCTATGGGTAGTGTAGCACATGTTGAGGAAGAAAGAAAAGAGCTAGCGAAGGATGTTCACAGACTTACTCGCCTAGAAGTTCGTCTTATGAGCATATTAGATGGTGGTGTAATGGTTCAGAATGGGGCAAAATCTTCTTTGCTAGTAGAGGTTAAGGAAAAACAAGACAGTGATCCAATCTTGCTTGAACTTAAGGGTGCAGTCCACAATCAGAGAGTTGAGGTTTTCTCCTAAGGGGGAGATGGTGTACTTCGCTATCAGGGTTGATTGTGTGTTCCTGATGTGGGTGAATTGAGACAACATATTCTTGCAGAAGCCCACAATTCTAGATATTCTATTCATCCAGGTGCCACTAAGATGTATCGCGATCTGCGGGAAGTCTATTGATGGAATGGTATAAAAAGAGATATAACAGATTTTGTGGTTAAGTGCCCCAATTGCCAGCAAGACAAGGTAGAACATCAGAAACCAGGAGGTATGACTCAAGAGATTGACATTCCTATTTGGAAGTGGGAAGTGATCAACATGGACTTCATCACAGGTTTACCTTGTCCTCGCAGACAACATGACTCCATTTGGGTGAATGTTGATAGGGTTATTAAGTCTTCTCCCTTTTTGGCGATCAAGACTACATTCAGCGAAGGATTACGCCAAGCTTTACTTTAATGAGATTGTGAGGTTGCATGGGGTTCCTTTGTCTATCATCTCAGATAGAGGTCCTCAGTTTACCTCTCATTTCTGGAAGCCATTTCAAAAAGGTCTTGGTACTCAGGTTAATCTTAGCATAGTATTTCATCCCCAGACGGATGGTCAGGCAGAGCATACCATTCAGACCTTAGAGGACATGTTGAGAGCTTGTGTGATCGACTTCAAAGGTAGTTGGGATGATCACCTTCCTCTTATTGAGCTCGCCTACAACAATAATTACCATTCCAACATTCAGATGGCCCCTTATGACACATCGTATGGGCGTAGATGTAGATCTCCAGTTGGTTGGTTTGAAGTAGGTGAAATAGCCTTGATAGGACCAGATTCAGTCCTTGATGCTATGGAGAAAGTGCAACTCATTAGAGATAGACTTAAGACTGCCTAAAGTCACCAGAAGTCTTATGCAGATGTGAGAAGAAGGGAACTAGAGTTCCAAGTTGATGATTGGTTTTCCTGAAAGTGTCATCTATGAAGGAGGTGATGAAATTTGGAAAGAAAGGGAAGTTCAGTCCCAGATATATAGGCCCTTACCGAATCTTGAAAATGATTGGTAAAGTGACTTATGAGTTGGAGTTACCAGCAAACTTAGTAGCAGTGCATCCAGTCTTTCACATTTCTCTTTCGAAGAAGTGTGTGGGTGATCCAGCATCTATAGTGCCATTAGAGAGTGTGGCCGTGAAAGATAGTCTCTCATATAAGGATGTACCAGTTGAGATTCTCGATCGTCAGGTTAGAAAGTTGAGAAATAAAGAAGTCGCTTCATTCAAGGTTTTGTGGAGGAGTCAGTGTGTAGAGGGAGCTACTTGGGAAGCAGAAGCAGCCATGAAGTCCAAGTATCCTCACCTCTTTCCTTCCGATTCCATTCCAGCTTGAGGTAATAGTTCCTCATCAATTTTTCTGTCATTCATGCAAAAATCAGTCTTAAATCATGTTCCTTCTGTTTGTACTTGATTTTTCAGCATATTTGCATGTCCTTGGAACTTAGTTCAGTCAGAAATTCAGTTCTCAGTGTTTAGTGGTAGGGATTGCAGCCCCCTCCCTCCATTTCAGCTAGTTTAGTCTTCATTCCAGGAAGAATGGTCCCAATGGGAAGATAATGTAACACCCCGTATCCAAAAATAGACCAGATTGAAGATTTTTGGTGTTGCAGGTGGCACTCAGGCACCATCCACGGATCGTAGGAGGACCCACGGTCCGTCCTGCAGGTCTATGGTTCGTGTCAGCAAACTACCCCAGAACTCAGCCAGAAATTCGGCCAAGTGTCTACCCACGGCCGGAATTAAGGTTCGTGGTCAAGTCACGAACCATGGTTCATGTTCGTGGATCGATGCCCCTAAAGCCCAGCTTCATTCCCGATTGACGGTTGACTAGCACAGACCGTTATTCGATGCACGGTCCATAGGTCTGACCGTAGGTGTGGGTAGTAGCCAGTTAGATGAAAATTGTGATTAGGTCAACTTCAGATGGTCATACCTCTTATCACAAAAGGAATTATTTATCCCATGACCTATGATATGATAGATAATTGAATCCTCTTTTCAACGCCACTGAGTTTGCTAAAATCCAATCTCCGAGTAAAAAGTTATGCTCGTTTTACTGAAGCCCTGTCGGGCATACTCGACTGACGATTGTAATCGACGGACCGTCGATTGACCTACGGCCCGTCAATGCCGTCCGTCGGTCACTCCGACAGCAATTAAGTCAAGTGTCTTTTGGTTTTTTCCTATTTCGTTGGGCCCCTAAGATACATCGTTTAGACCCTAAATCACGAGGTTTTAGTCAGTTTAAGCCTAGACACATAAGTAGAACGTACCTAAGTCAAATCATTAATCAAAACATAGAAAATTAGAAGCAAGAGAGGAGAAAAAGGTTCAGATTCCTAGCTCAAGAAAGCAACAAGGTTCCATCAGTTCAAGCCCCGAAATTGAAAGATTTCTCCGTAGAATTCATCACCAGGTATGTGGGATTTTACTAGTGGGTTCCTTTCGCCCATTTGGTCCTAAGAATTTAGTCAGATTCTTGATTCCATGATTATGAACAGACTTAGGGTTTCTAGAATTTCAACAGATCATCAGAAATTAGTTATTTAAATGTTCCAAATCAGATTATCATGCTATTTCTCAACTTATTGCCTGAATTTCAGAACCCTAGCTATGTATTTCTTTAGTTCTTGAATTACACATGCTAGGTCAGATATCTTAGTTATTCAGTTATACATGCCTCAGTTATTATGCATCATTATCAGATTAATTATTGCATTCTCAGTTTGCATGTTCAGTTTTGACCTATCTAGTATATTACAAAAATTCAGTAATAAACAGCTAACCACTTAATTCATTGGGAGTAGCATAATATTGAGTTGGACTAGGGTTCAGCGTACCCATATAGTCCCAGAACTACGAGCCACGTAGGTGTAAGTCCCATCTATGGGCAATATCAGTTTAGTGATAACGACAGCATGCCTCTATACCTCTGGCCGGGTATATTGGATCCTCTCGATGGGGCGTATACATCGGACTCCACATTTAGCTCATGTGGTTTTATTGTCGGTTATTACTAGCTCCCACAGTTCAGTCAGACTCTATTGCATTGACCACATTTACAGTTCATTCAGTATTCAGTAAGCATTCTATAAATTGGTCATTGAATTCAGTTACCTCAATATTCAGTATCTATATCATGTTTAGATTATTTCATTGCTTTATTTCTTTCTTCAGTTATATGTTCTTTCAACTTTACTTTATCTTGCCTGCTCAGTACTTTTCAAGTACTGAATCATACGTGTCCTACATCTTCTCATGATGTAGGTTCAGGTTCTCAGCATCAAGATCACACTTAGATCGATTCCCGATCTTCAGTTCAGCAGCATAAGTGGTGAGTCCTAATTCTTCAAGGACTAGTGACATGTTTATCTTTATTGCTTTTAGTCTTTAGTTTCAGTTTAGCTAGACCTAGTTGGGGGCATGTTCCTACATTTCTAGTCAGTTTAGAGGCTTATTTCAGAAATAGATAGATTTAGCTTAGTATTGAGTTAATATCTTCCTTGTATTAAACTCATCAATTTTCCTTTATCTTAGTTATAGTATACGGGTATTCCCCACCTTTTCATCTTTTTTATGATTTAGCTTACGCACAGTTTCGATTATTCAAATTATATTTAGTATGCGCATGATTATGCCAGCAGGGTTAGCTTGGGATCACTTGTGAACCTAGGTCCCATGTACGCATCTCGGGGACTGACAAACACTTGGGTCACCCTCAGTAGTGCTCGCATCTCTCATCTCAACACCATCAGTAGTGCTAACACCAACTCTCGTTGCACCATCAGTAGTTCTCACGCTGCTAGAGGCACCCACACTTCGACAAATTTATGATACATTCCTGGGATCTACGGACAGTATTCACGGTCTGTGGATTCACCCACAGACCGTTGATGGGGTCCGTAGACCTCTGCACAGTCCTTTTTCTGCAGATTTGACTTTTCATTCATGCACATGTAGTAACCGTTAGGCCTTTCATTTTACAAATTCTGGACACTTTTTAGACACGGACCATATGCTATATCTAGCCAACACTAATATAGAAAATAAAACACATATCTAAAGGATTACAAAAATTTCAATAAACCAAGAAAATTGCTAAATCCAAAAGAAAAACCTATAGTTGGCTAAATTTTATATTATGGGTTTCCTCCCAAAAAGCGCTTGATTTAACGTCGTGGCACGACGTAGGACCCTTGATTACTCATACTTCATCAACATGCCATGCCTCTATCACTGCATTTAGACTCTCAGAATTTTCCATGTAGCTTTTTATCCTCCGTTGGTCAGCTTTAAACTTTGTCCCACTCCTTTTATTGAGCTCAACCATTTCATGTGGGGACACTTGGGTCACTCTGAATGGTCCAGTCCACTGGAACTTGGATCTGCCTGGAAAACAACACAACCTGGATTTATAAAATAACACCAGATCACAAGGAGCTAGTTTTTGCTTTTCTGTCTTTTGAGCATGGCATTTCTTCTCTGTGTGCAAGGTTGCACCTTACTTCTCCTTACTAAACACTTCACCACCTATTCCGAAAGTGTGACTCACTACCGATACCGATTTAAGATTACTTTCCTGCTTTATAGACTTAGAGATGTTAAAGGTCACCTCTTCCTTATTCAATCAAAATTTCATCTTCCCTCTCTCCATATCGACTAAGGCACACCTAGTAGCAAGGAATGGTCTCTCTAAGATGATGGGGACCTCAAAGTCAACCTCGCAATCAAGTATAACAAGGACATCTTGAAGCACTCTAATGGGTTTTTTCACAGTTCTATCAACCATAAGTAAATGCATCGCAGTTGGTTTTGGAGCTCCTAAACCCAACTTATTATAAATCGACAATGGCATCAAGTTAATGCTGGCACCAAAATCACACAAAGCTTTCGTAAAGTACATCTTACCAATGATGCATGGAATATTGAAAGCTCCAGGATCCTCTTTCTTTTGTACCAGTGACCTCGTAGAAATGGCACTATAATGTTGCAACCTCTCACCATTCACAAAACTGACAACCCTCTTTTTGGTCACCAAGCCCTTCATGAACTTTACATACCCAGGCATTTGCTCCAAAGCTTCTATCAAAGGGACATTGATGAAAATCTATTTCAACATAGTTAAGAACCTGCGTTACTTTCCTTCTTCAGCCTTCTGCACTAACCTCTGTGGGAAAGGAGGTGGAGGTCTAGGTATGAAAAAACCTTTTGGGCTATCTCCGCTTCATTCTCTATGGGATTTTTAGTCTCTTCAGTAACCTCAATCTCATCACCATCTGTTTCTACCATTTTTTATACATCGAATGGAATGGAGGGTCAATAGTATGCTTTCCTCTGTGAGTCGTGATTGCCATACAATGCTCACCATTCTTTAGGTTTTGGATGGTGTTGTTGGGAAGTGTGCCCAATTCGCATGTATTCACAATTATAGAGAACTGACTAAACTACTGCTCAAGTTGCTTTATCAATATTACATGTGCATTAACTTTCTGGCCAATTTTGGACAACTCACTGTGCATCGCTTTTACACTCTCATCAGTAGTGTTAAACTTCATCAACATCTTTCCAAATATCCTAGTTCACAGGAGGGACATACTACCCCCCAGTTGCCCTATTTCCAAATATCCTAGTTCTCAGGAGGGACGTAGGGCCCAACTCTCTCATTCATGTTATCATAGTTGTTCCGGTTATAGTTTTCTTCGCGATTGTAGTTTCCATCCCTGATATATTTACCTTCTCAGTTGTAGTTTCCATAGTTCCGACCTTGGCGCCAATTATCCGTATTTAAACCTTGGGCGTTTGGTCGAAAACCCACCGTCTGGTCATTCACCGCATAAGTATCTTCTTCATAGTAACACTCCTCAACCGGTGGTGGATTCCTAGTCAAATAATTCACAACATTTAAATTCTCCGCTCACATGCTTCAAAACCAATTCTAGTTCAGTCCTCATCTGAGCCATATTCTTACGAATCTCATCTGCAGAGTGGTTGTTTGTTATTTGAACGGCAAACGTGCTTCTCCCAGTATCCGACTTTCTAGTGCTCGAGCAATAGTATCAAGCACTGTCGTACTGTTGTCATCCTCACCTCGGTAAAAATATTCCTTCAGCGACTCATAATCAATATGGTGATTCGAAGCACCTCGTATGACAGCAGTGAATCTGTCCCAAGAACTACTCACGGACTCTCCAGGTAGTGCTACAAAATTGTTGAGTTTATCTTTGTGTTTCAGCTTCTTGGAAACTGGAAAGAATCTTGCTAGAAATGCATCTCTCAATTGGTTCCATGTGTAGATTGAATTATAAGAAAGTTCATTAAACCACACAACAACATCTCCGGTCAATGATAGAGGGAATATTCACAATCCTATGACATCCATGTTCAGGTCTGGTCGACCCACACAACTTTTTCAAACACTCCTTAGCTTGGCTATGTGAGCATATAGATCGTCTGATGCCATACCCGCAAACAAGCCCCTCGTTGTAAGCATCTGCATCAAACTACTAGTCACCACAAATGTATGCCTCGACGGTAGAGGATGTAGGACAAGAGGTCCGTCAGAATCAGCAGTATTAAAGTTGACCCTATAGTTATCATGCAGTCTTGGCCCTGGTTGATCATGTTCCCTCACTGTATCTCTCAATAGATTCTCAGCTTGAATCAGATTATTCTCATCACCAACCTTCGGAGGCTACTACCCACCACCATTGCCTACTTCTCCTCTGATAGGATTAACTAGCACTCCTTGATAATTCATTCTCTGCAAAGTTCTGGATCGTAAGGAGTAAGTGGTTATCCTTGGCTCCATGTACTTGGCATACAGTAGAGTAGGAACCTGAGAGAGACAAAAACAAAAGAAAAAGTAAAATTAAGAAATATTTGACTAAAGTTCAATAATGTAGTTAAACTAAATCAAAAAGCCTTATTCCCCGACAGCGGCACCAAAATTTGATACGCTCAAATTACACCTCCCTAAAGAAGCATAAGCGATAGTTATCAAGTAAAGAACCCAACTTGTAGGTTGGGGTCGATCCCATGAAGAATATGGTTTAGAATTAAACTTAACTGACGATTATATTTGTTTAGTCAATGTACTTCCAAAAATAAGTAATTAAAGGGGAGGGGGGGGAATTTGTGAAACAAATTCAGGAAATTATATAAGTTTTTAGTTAGCAAGATTCAAACTTTAGTTGTTATCAAGATGAGAAAGTTACTAGGGTGTACGTGTTCCCCATAAGCTCATAACGAGGTAATCCTAGTAATAACAATCCTTTCATAGTGTATTACATGCAAAGTTATATGTTAGGTATCTCTAATTTCTTGGTTCGGCAACTAGAGAATTTCACCCCGCACCTGGGTCCGTCTACGTATGTATAATTTACTAACCTTTACATTTACCTCATATTACACATCACATTGATGTATCGCTTATTTTTCACCCTCACACCAATCGACATTAGACTAATAGATAGTAGCACACTAAATCTGTGTTGATAATTCTTTTCTTATTACCTACCTCCTTGGTCCGGCAGGTAGCAACAAGGCGAGTTCTAATGTGTGCACTCGTTAAAAAGAATTCTAAACGAAAGGATTATCAATGCATGCAACAACACTATTCAAGAATTGCTTAGTTACTATTCATACTTTGTTAATCGCTCATGGTTTCCACAGCCCTAGTTGTGGATTTAGTTACCCATATTAGCAAGAACACAATTCATGTTTTTAGATGAAAAAATCATGAACTTACGTAATAAGAAAAATAAACCCAGAATCTCAACATAAATTTCAATGCCAAAATCTTCAAAACAAACTTAGGAAATCAAGAATTGCTAAAGTTGCAAGTTAATCTCGAAAGCCAAAAACAAGAATAAAAGTTATTAAGTCTAACCCCCAAAATCGAGGTTTACATGCCCTATATATAGAAAAATAAGTACTAATTAAAAAGGAAATGAAACAAATAAATAATGTTTTAGGACGCGGTTTCAATCGACGATACTAACCTACGGACCGTGGATTGATCTAAGGTCCATAGGTCCCTTCTGTGACTCAGAACTTAGGCAAATTTCTAACATCAAAATCTTCAAATCTCTTAACCAAACAACGGATCACCAGTACGGACCGTGGATTGATCTACGGTCCGTGGATCCTTCTCCGTGTGCTCCATACTTAGAATCTTCAAAATCAGGTATTGGAACCCCTCTCTGAATCATTTGACGGATCAGCAGTACGGTCCGTAGATTAATCTACGGTCCGTCGATTTCAACCGTGGTTCCACACTTGGTCAAGAATTCCCTAATCTTCCTCCATGCCTTGTTAGTCCTTCTACGATCATCATATACAATATGTGAATAGACCTACGGTCCGTGAATCATATCTGTAGAAGCAATCTATTAAGATGGAAACCTTTCCGTGAGAAAGGCCGGGTTTCTAGTAGAAATATCCTTATCCCATAAACTACGTGCCCCCATAGGTTATTTAGCTAGTGGATCCACCTAAAAGCTAATATGATGACGGTTTTACCTTAGTCAAGTTGGACAACTCTTTTCAGTTTAGGTAACACCAGATTCTATGTTAAGCTCACATGGTATATGTCGGTTAAGGCTTATTCCCACTATGAACAAGGAGATGAATTATGAACTATGGTTGCTCAAGAAGCTATAATTAATATGGGTAGTATTATCGGATATTATTCATGCATTACACAAGTATGCTTTGAGGGTACTTATGGTATGTTTCTCTTATCATATGATGATCTATGTAATGTATATGTTTATGACTTATGCTTTTCCTTTACCTAAAATGATGCTTTAACTTAGTAAATTTCAAGCATTCAACTAAAATGTCCCTTTTAGCATGTTTTCAAGGTTTTAATGCATGGTTATCATACCTCGTGCATTTTTGTACTAACCCATATTTTTCTACATTTTACCCAAGGGTAGGGTCCGATTCTTGAGGCGGTTATCATTAGGTTCAATCTTGGATTTAACTATTCTCCTTGCTTGTGGTGAGTCCTCATGATTCGTGGATGGGAGATTCACTTTGGGTTTCATTCTAGTATTTCATTTTCGGACTATGTTGTATATGTTGTGTCCCTTTTCATTTGAACTATTGTAATAGATGGCTAATTGAGACAAGTGTTGACTTCCGCTTTCCTTTATAAAAAATTTGGACTTGAAATTTGTTTTTACTCTTATTGTTCTAATGCTTTATGTTATGATATGCTAAGTGGCTTACATGGTGCCTTTAGGGGTACTATGTGACTTGTTACATCTAGGGGGTACCCTTAGGTCATGACAAACTTGGTAATCAGAGCACAAGGTTTAGAATGATTCTAGGATGATGTCTCATAAGCCACATCTAGTAGAGTCTTGTTCATAAGTGTCAAGCGCGCTACATTTATGAATGAGAGGCTATAAGATGTTTAAGAAACTACACTTCTTTAATTACTCTAAAGTAGTTCCTTAGAGTTTAACTCTATAAAAGTCCCTCTCCTAGTCCTTCTCTGGTGTTTTTAGGAAATGAATACACGAAGGGCTAATACTAAAAGGGTGGAAGAGGAAAATGTTAATGAAGAATCTCCTAAAGCTAATCAAGCTCCGATTAATCCTTTGGCTATGTCGGATGTGGAGGTTAGGTCGGCTTTTAAAATGTTGGCCCAAGCTATGATGACCCAAGCTAAAGCTTTGACTACTCAAGATCAAGCGGTGACAACTCATACCAATAGAAATGTTCTGACTCATGTGAATCCTAATGTGAATTCGGCTGCTTCAAGGGTTAGGGATTTTTCTAGAATGAACCCTCCCAAATTTCATGGCTCCAAAGTGGAAGAGGATCCCCAAAAGTTCATTGATGAGCTTTATAAAGTACATGATGTTATCGAAGTGTCTCCACAAGAGAAGGTGGAGTTAGCCACCTACCAATTGACAGATGTGGCTCAAGTTTGGTATGAACAGGTGAAGGGTGAAAGACCCGTAGGAGCGGCCCCGATAGAATGGGAATCATTTAAATCGACATTTCTTGATAGAATCTTTCCCCTAGAGTTAAGGGAACTAAAGATGCAAGAGTTCATTAACCTTCATCAAGGAGGTATGAGTGTGAAAGAGTATGCTCTAAAGTTCACCCAAATATCCAAGTAAAATCAAACCATAGTGGCGGATTCGAGGGCTAAGATGAATACATTTGTGATGGGAGTGTCAGACATGGTAGTCAATGAATGTCGTTCGGCAATACTTATCCCAAGTATCGATATTTAATGTCTCATGGTGCATGCCCATCAATGGAGTAGTCAAAACTTAAGAAAAAGAATAGGGAGGTGAAAAGAGCTAGAACCGGTGATGGGAACTTCTCCAATGCTAGGTTCGATGGACAAGGTCGACAAAAGTTCCAACAAAGGTTTTCCAACCAAGGTTCCTCTAGTGCTTCCCTAAGGGTCAACAAGTATAGGGTGCCTAACCTTAAATCTCAATGAGGTAGTGGTGGTTGTTCTTATGTGAATAGGCCTAATTGTGCAAAATATGGGAAGAGTCATGAGGGTAAGTGCCTAGCCGGCAACGATGTTTGTTGTGGATGTGGTAAGGGTGGTAATCAAATGAAGAATTGCCCAACACTTACAACCAAGGGGAAAAAAGGCAAGCAAGCACTTCCAAGTAGTTCAAACTCCAATGCCCAAAATAAAAACCGCTTTTATGCTCTTCGATCCCGAGATGACCAAGAGAGCTCCCTGGATATGGTGAACGGTATGTTAAAAGTCTTTTCTATTGATGTATATGCCTTGTTAGATCCCGGTGCTACTTTGTTGTTTGTGACACCTTTTATGGCCATGAAGTTTGAAATACTCCTTGAAGTCTTAGTAGAACCTTTTTCGGTCTCTACACTGGTTGGTGATTCCGTAGTGGCTAAGAAAGTTTATAGAAGTTGTCCCATTTCCTTGTACCATAGAATTACTTTGGTAAATTTGGTAGAGTTAGACATGTTGTACTTTGATGTGATTTAGGGTATTGATTGGTTGCATGCATTATATGCCTCTATCGATTGTAGGACTCGGGTGGTTAAATTCCAAATACAGAATGAGCCTATTTTAGAGTGGAAGAGGGGAAATTCTATACCTAGAGGTCAATTTGTGTCTTGCCTTAAGGCTAGGAAGATGATCTCAAAAGGGTGTATTTACCATCTTGTTAGGGTGAATGATGTCAAATCTGGAATCCCTTCTCTAGAGTCAGTTCCTGTAGTGAATGTGTTTCTAGAAATTTTCCTCGATGATTTGCCTGGTATTCCTCCCAAACGAGAAATAGATTTTTGTATTGACTTTTTATCGGATACACAACCTATCTCCATTCCTCCTTATAGAATGGCTCTGACCAAGTTGAAAGAGCAACTAAAGGAGTTGTTAGACTATAGTTTCATCCGATCGAGTATCTCTTCATAGGGTGCTCCGGTGTTGTTTGTTAGAAAGAAGGACAGGTCTCTTAGAATGTGCATCGATTATCGTAAATTGAATAAGGTGACCATCAAGAATAAGTATCCCCATCCGGTAATTCATGATTTGTTTGACTAACTTCAAAGGGCTAGCTATTTCTCTAAGATTGATCTTCGTTCGGGTTATCACCAATTAGGGTAAGAGGGGTTGATATTCCCAAGACGGCTTTCCGAACGCAATATGGTCATTATGATTCTATTGATTTAATTACTTTATATTTTGATTGAATTGATGTTTTTTTATGGTTTATGATGAAATCTCCTAAGAATCCATGAAATCCCCATATTCCCAAATATGGACCTTGTGATGTTGGTGAATTGATGAAAGAAGGATATATCATGAGATTATTATTGTAGTAATTGAGCTATTTGAATCATGTTATTATCCATGTCTAATGTAGTTATTCAAGATGTGTAGATTGAATGTGATCCTTGATCCTTGAAGGGTAAATTAAGATGTTATGCATGATTATGAGATTTATATGCATGCTTTAAGAACACTTTGAAAGTGAAGTATTCATGGTATTGATGATGTTGTTGCGTTGATTGAAAGGCTAATCTCAGGAACACATAATGAACATAATGTGAAAGGATTTCTCACATAATGGAGATTCTAGGTTGAAAGACTATTCTCACCTAATTCAACCTAATGTTATATATAGACATGGATGGTGAAAGGTTATTCTCTCGCATGATCTAATGAGCTATCTTAATGATACAAATTATGAATTAATAAGTACTCCTTGGGATAAATGCTTAGCACTGAGTGGATATTGACTATGAGATGGAAACTTTTCGGTGAGAAAGGTTGGGTTTCTATAAGCAATCTCTTGAGATGGAAACCTTTCCATGAGAAAGGCTGGGTTTCTAGAAGCAATCTCCTTATCCCATACACTATGTGTCCCCATAGGTTATTTAGATAGTGGATCCACCTAAAAGCTAATTTGATGATGGTCTTACCTTAGGCAACTAGGATAACCCTTTTCGGTGCGGGTAACACCAGACTCCGTGTTAAGCTCACATGGTTTATGTTGGTTAAGGCTGATTCCCACTATGAACAAGAAGATGAATTATGAACTATGGTTGCTCAAGAAGCTATACTTAGCATGGGAAGGATTATGGGATCTTATTCATGCATTGCACAAGTATACTTTGAGGGTACTTATGGTACGTTTCTCTTATGATATGATGATCTATTTAATGAATATGTTTATGAATTATGTGTTTCCTTTACCTTCAAAATGATACTTTAACTTAGTAAATTGCATGCATTAAACTAAAATTTCCCTTTTAGCATGTTTTCAAGGTATTTATGCATGGCTATCATACTTAGTGCATTTTTGTACCAACCCATATCTTCCTACATTTTCCCCAAGGGTAGGGTGCAGTTCTTAAGGTGGTTATCATTTGGTTCAAGTTTGGATTCGACTATTCTCCTTGTTTGTGGTGAGTCCTCATTATTCGAGGACAGGAGATTCACTTTGAGTTTCAGTTCTAGTATTTCATTTTAGGACTATGTTATATGGGTTGTCCCTTTTCATTTGAATAATGGTATTAGATGGCTAATTGAGACAACTCTAGACTTTCGCTTTCCTTTATAAAAATTTTGGACTTGAAATGCGTTTTTACTCTAATTGTTTTAATGTTTTATGTTATGATATGCTAAGTGGCTTACATTATGCCTTGAGGGGTATTATGTGCCTTTATACATCAAGGGGGTACCTTTGATTCGTGACATGGGGGTAACGCTCCACTGACCTGGATCACGGATTGTGGTCCCTACTACGGTCTCTAGGTCCTGTCATGGTTCAGGACTTTTCTTTGAATCCCAGGTGGCCGACCTACGGACCACACCCACGGTCCATGGTCCCACCCACAGGCTGTGGGTGGCCTGTGTCGGTGACACCTCCAGGTTATGCAAAGTCTGTTATTTTCTCCATTTTGAAACCGGGGTGTTACAACAAGTGACCCTAGGCTAGCCTATGGTCTGGCTAGCACTAAGAAGAGAGTTCATTGAATATAACAAAAAGCTAAGAACTAACATCTGACAGCCATCCTGAAAAGCCTCTACTACGATGAGTTGATGTGATATACTTCCATCTAACTCTAAATGCTTGAAAATTTGAAGACAAATAGAAAAAACAAAAACCTAAGGGTTGTCCTCGAATGATGAGGACTCACCAACACTGTTGTTGGGTTGATCAGAAAGCATACTAACTACAAGTTGGATGTTAAGCGTATGAATCTATATTATAAAATAATATAGCTAAGAAAGGTATATGTTTAATAATTTGAATATACTGAGTATGTGAGACATGCATTATACAATTATGCTAAACAAGCCTAGTATGAACTATTGAACTAATTACAACTGGCATATATAATATAAAAGGCAATGACTTAGTAGTAAAACATGTAACTGATATGTACTAAACTGGATATAACTAAGTAAAAGTCAATGCAATAACGAAAACTGAACCGTGGGGAGATACACGTAATCGACATATAACCACGTGATCAAAACATGGAATTTGATGTATAATACCTATAAAAAAGAGTCCCAATATACCTTGCTAGGGTATAAAGGCTAATCTTATCTGATGTAGTCCCACTAAATTTAGAGTATGCACTGATAACACTCAACTACACTTCATCCGATTCTACGTGTAAGCGGTCGCTAACAAGTATAAACCCAACTAAGAGTTGGGATAGATCCCATATGGAGTGATACGTTAAATAATTCGATTAAGAGGTAAAATGGCGTTCTAATCATTTGTAGATGTAGACATTTTTGCAACAATAAAATAAATGGCAATATTTTGACAATTAATGTCAAATCGAGGATTTCGGTAACCGAATTACGACCACTAAAAATGGGGGTAAAGAAATAGAAAGGATTTCTTGGGAGTTTGATAAATTGAAGACTAATTTCATGTAAGTGGTGATTATTATTTACTAAAAGTCGTTGAATCTCAGTGGGTAGGCTAGGCTTTGGGTGCAAAAGTCATTTCTCAATCAACTATTACAAATCAAGCGAGTTCTTTCAAACCTAGACAAGCACAACACATATTAACAAATCATTACCCTCGTTAATCTCCTTTTTCAAGCTAGATTTGAATGATTGCATTCAGACCCAGCTTCTCAAGCTAAATATGTAACAACACAATGACTACAATCATCAACTAATAATTTAACTCTAACACTTCTTTCTCAAGAAAGCTTAGAGTACTAAACAAGAATTGCATTTGCAACTACATTTCCTCAATTAAAACACAAATTTTTAGTTTAACTCACTTCACATAAATAAAAAAATCAGTAAATAACAACACCCATTAGCTAATTATTGCATTCAACTGCATAATCACACCCCCAAGAATGAGGGTTTTAGCAAAACATAATAAAATCCAACAAATCGTTACCAACGAAGTATTTCATCAGGTTTGGCAACAATCTACAAGTCTCCAAATGCTCAAAATTAACCTAAAAATCAAATAAACCCTAAATCTTTATTCAAAAATGTAAAAATAATTTTTTATAATGCTGAATATAAAAAACCCAAAAGTGGACAATGTGGGAACTGCTTTTGTTCTGTTGAAAATTGCAGTGATAGAGTATGTTTTAACCAAAATCGAGTTGATCGTCGATGTGCCATAGTGTTAGAGGAGACTAAATTCATGTCTTGAATAAGAGAATAGAGTATTTATGAAGTGATAGATCTAAGCTAGGCTTATGATTTGTTTGAGAGGGTCATGATGTGCAGAATGTTATATAACTGATTAAGTAATGAGGTATTATAAGTAGGTAAATAGTACTTAAGTTGTTAAAAAAGGGATTTAGACAAGTTTAGACAAGATGGAATAGGTCCACAGTTTTCAAGTGTCAGTTGTATACCTAAGGTGTAGATGATAAGATTTGAAATCAAGTCAAGTTTTGAGAATAAGATAGTAATGAGCTTAAAAGAGTATGGGAGATATCTTTTCAGAGGTCCTTTTAGTAGAGCAGTAATGATAGGAGGAATAGATTAATGTTATCATCATGATAAAGATGGTGTGGTATTTCCATTTAACGTTATAAATGAGTAGGAAGAGCAGAATGAGGTGGTACTATGAGAAATAGTTAAAAGAGAGCCCTTAGTTTCTTTTGAGTAGTAATGTGGGAAATTTTATTTGGTATGACAGAGATGTTAAGGAAATGAGAAATTCCTAAGGAGATGGTTAGTACAAGTAAATGGAGTTGTTAGAATGCTCAGCTTGAATGTAGTGTTGATAAACATTAGGTGGTTCTTTATATGTGCCAAATGTTGATTAAATGTGGTAGTAAAGAGTAATATTCTAGGGATGAACAAAAGTTCTTTGCTAAGTCGATGAACCTCGAAGAGTGCTCGAACCTCGAAGAAACGCTAGTTTTTTCTCCTCTTGGAACCTTGGTCTAAAGACTTAAAGTGTTAATGAATACAAACAAATTGACTAGCTCTATAAAAGCTATTAACTAGTTGTAAAAACGTCATTGATTAGGGTTAGAATAGGGGTTAAAACAATATTGCTTAGGTTTTAACCATATAAGAAACAACCAAAATAGCCCTGACTTAAAAGGCTGATGTGTGACTTTTATTGAAGGTTGGACCGTCTAGAAGACCTTAATTCTGGCAGCCCTTCATGGCTGGACTGCCTTCCCTCTACATCTTGTAAACTTATAAATGGTTTGTCTATGGATTCGTACAATTGAGGCAAAATTCAGGTTTCCTTAAACAACCAGCCACTATCCCTAAATGGCCAATGCTCACCTAAATAGACCATATAGGTTCTTGTGAAAGGTCATTGGCTGTAGACTTTCCCATTAACTCAATTTTGCCTTTTCAAAGCCCGAGGTGTAACAATATCTCCCCTTTGGGAACATTCGTCCTTGAATGGAACTTAAGCTAGCATGGAAAGAGTAGGAGAGTAACTATCATCCCAACATGAGCATAAACAAACAACATAGAGTATCTCTTTAAAAAAGTACTCAACAAAGAGTTAGTACCTTGGATTGTAGCTGAGTTAGAGGAAAAAAGATGAGGATATCTTTTTTTCATATCCTCTTCGGCTTTCCAAGTAGCATCCTCAACAAATTAGTTCCTCCACAAGACTTTGACTGATGTAACCTTTTTAGTTCTAAAATTGCGAACTTGAGGATCAAGGATCCCAAATGGAATCTCCTCATATGATAGATTGTCCTTTTGCTGTAATACTCTCAGTGGACACAATAAGTACACGATCATCCAAACATTTTTTTAGCATAGAAATATGAAACATTGGATAGACAGTTGCTAACTCTGGTTTTAGCTAATGAGTTCAGAATTTGGACTCATTTAAGGCTTTGTTTTGATAGTTTTAGTGTCCTCAAATGGATAATTTACACTATAAACTGATGTTAAAACATTGATTTTCAGGTATAAGAGCTAAGGAGCATGGCAAGGATGCTACTAGGCAAAAAAGAGCAAAATAAGCTGAAGAAGTGGAAGAAAGGAGATCCTGGTGATTGCCAAGACCACTCGGCGAGTCGCCGAGTGGGTCTTCAGCTCTCTTAATGTACCAGTGTGCAAGCCCTAGGGAAGAAACCAATTCAGCGACAGAAATGGGCATCCGGCAAATCACCGATTGATTCTGCGACAACACACTTGATCGCCCAAAGTTGAGGATTTTTAAGCTTAATTTTTAGGATTTTTAAGTGGGATTCTAAATTTCTTCAATTTGGACCATTGTAAAGACTTGGGAACAGTTACGTAGAACATGGTGAATGTATTTGGTAATCATTTCTCAATTTTAATGATGTGTGGCTAAAACCCCATTTTTTGCGATGTGATTATGGATTAGATTAGCTTATGGGTATTGTTAATTACTAATTTAACTGATACATTGAAGTGGGTTTAATCATTAGTTGTGTATTAATCTATGAATTGTAGTTGCAAATGCAGTTCGAATTTAGAGTTCTTAGCTTTCTTGAGAAAAAGGTTTTGGGACCAAAGCTCTAGATTAATGGCTTGTAGGTATTGGGTTGATATGGGTTCAGCTCAATAGAGTGAATCCTAAACTCATTTAAGGCTTTATTTTGACTATTTTAGTGTCCTATAATGCCCAATTTATGCAATAAACTGATGTTAAAGCCTTGATTTTTCATGTATAAGAGCTAAGGATCAAGGCAAGGATGCTACTCGGCAAAAATGAGCAAAATAAGCTGAATAAGTTAAAGAGAGGAGATCATGGTGATCGCCAAGACCACTCGGTGAGCCGCCGGATGGCTCTTCAGCTCGCTTAATGTTCCAGTGTGCCAGCCCTGGGGAAGAAACCAAGTCAGTGATAGAAATGAGCATTCATCAAATTGCCGATCAATTCCTTGACAACCTGCTGGATCGCCCAAAGTTACTGGACTTGGGATGCTTAGAACCAATGCAAATGGGTGATGTAGGAAAGCAAAGGGCGGATCACCGAACCATTCGGCGAGCCAGACTTAACTCAACTAATGGATTTTCAGGGTAAATTTTGGGAAACTATAAATTGGATTTTGAAAGGGACTTTGAAGAGTGCTGACCCAGATAATGCAGTTCCCATTTTGGAGTTGAAGTTTTCTCTTGTTTTGTAGTTCTTATTGTAGACTTTAATGGTTTCTAAGCTCAATTTTGAGGATTTGCAAGTGGGGATTTTAAATATCTTCAATTTGGACTATTGTAAAGACTTGGGAACAATTACCTAGATTTTGCCGAATGTATTTGGTAATTGTTTCTCTATTTTTATGATGCGTGGCCAAAACTCCAATTCTTGCGATGTGATTATGTGTTAAATTAGATTATGGGTATTGTTAATTTATAATTTAAATTCTATATTGAAATGGATTTAATCATTCGGTGTGTTTTAATCTATGAATTGTTGTTGCAAATACAATTCTAACTTTGAGTTCTTAGCTTGCTTGAGACAGAGGTTTTGGGACCAAAGCTCTTAATTAATGGTTTGTAGGTACTGGGTTGATGTGGGTTCAGCTCGAGAGAGTGAATCCTAAATCTAATCCTACCCATCTTGCTCTAGAGTGTCACGCCCCGAGGCTTCCCCCTTAACATAACATGGGACCTAGGATCACGAAATACCACAAGCTAACCCTAAACTAGAATATCATAAGCATACTTAATGATTTACTAAAATGAGAAATATTGTGCAGAAGCTTGAAAACATGATATAAACTGAAAAGGGGAATACCCAATACTGATCTGAATAACATACTGAATAATAGTTTTTAATACTAGATTATAACTCACAATACTAGAACTGATTCTAACTATGTCTGAAATAAGCCTCTTACTGAATAAAGATGTTGGGACATGCCCCCAACTAACTCTAGAAAAACTGAAAATAAAAAGGAAAGACTGAATAGGAAACATGTCAATTGTCCTCAAATAATTAGGATCACCACTGATACTATTGAACTGGAGATCAGGAATCGATCTATGCATGATCTTAATGCTAAGGTTCTGAACCTACATCACGAGAAGATGTAACGCAGAGTATGTGTCAGTACTTGAAAGTTACTGAGCATGCATGAGATTAAACTTGAACACTAGATACATAACTGAACAAAGTAATAAGAGCAATGATATAATCTGAATTGAATGTAAATACTGAAATATACTGAATACTGAGCTAACTAAATGCAATGACCAAGTACATAACATACTGAAACTGAATACTGAACTGTAACTTTTAACCTGGTCAATGCACTAAAGGCTGACTGTGGGAGCTACTATTAACCGACATAAAACCATGAGACCTATCTGTGGAGTCCGATGTATATGCCCCATCGAGAGGAACCAATATACCTTGACAAGGGTTTAAATTCATGACTGGCGTGATCACTAAATATTATGCCCATAGAGGGGACTTAACCTACCGGTGCAGGTAGTTCTGCGACTATAAGTGTGACTGACCCTAGTCCACTCGATGTTAAGCCTACTCCCAACTAAATATGTTAACAACACATTATAACTGAATTTCTTTAATACTAAATTGCTCAAAATACTGACATGCTAATTGAAAATGCTACATTAATGTATTGAAAATGAAACATTCTTAACTGGGACATGTATATCCGAATAAACTAACCTAGAAATGGTAATTCGTGAACTAAACGAATCTACACAGCTAGGGTTCTGAGTTTCATGCAAGGAGCTAGGCAACAATTCCTTAAAACATGATAATCTGATTAGGATTAATCTAACAGCGGAATCACAACACTTTTCTAAAGTTCAAGAAACACTAGGTCTGAACATGATATAAGAATCTAACTGAATTCTAGGGACCTAATGGGTGAAAGAAACCCACTAGTAAAATCCCACACACCTGGTGATAAATTTCATGGTGAAACCTTTCAATTTCGGGGATGGAATGGGAGGAAACCTTGTTCCTCTCTTGGAGAGGGTTGGTCGACTCTTTCTCCACTTTTTCGTTCAACTTAGATGAAATTTGGGGAAAGAGTTGACTTGGGTAAAGTCTAAATAAGTTACTAGACTAAAACTGACCAAAACGACGTAGTTTAGGGTTTTAACGACATAATTTAGATGTCCAATGCATAGGTAAAATCCAGACGACCCTTGACTTAAAAGGTATCGGGGCCAACCGACTGACCTCACCGATGGACAGTCGATGGACCTACGGTCCATCCCGATCAACCATCGTTTGGCTTCAGAGATGGTCTGCTGAGGGGTCTGATCCCCGGTCCAGGACCATGGCCTGTGTTATAAGCTACGGTCCGTAGTTTCGGTCGTGGGTCAAACGTTAGATGACTTTGCCTGAGTTTCTGTGGAGGGGCTGTAGGTGGTCAACCACAGACCCCACCTACGGTCCATCGGTGGTGCCCGTTGGTGGCACCTGCAACTTTTGATTTTCTGCAATCTATTCTTTCTAGCATACGGGGTGTTACATTATCTCCCCCTTGGGAACATTCTTCCTCAAAAGAAGACTAAACTAGCGGAGTATGGAGGGAAAGAGACGCAAACCCTACCACTAAGTACTTAAACTGGAATCTGACTGAACTGAGTTCCAAGAACATGCAAATACGCTGAAAATGCTGGTATAACTGAAGGAACATGAAACTAAGACTGATATTACGCATTAGTAACTGAAAGACTGGAGAGGAACAATTAGCTCAAGCTGGAATGGAATTGGAAGGAGAGAGATGAGGAAGTTGGCCTTCATGGTTGCTTCTGCTTCCCAAGTAGCTCCCTCTACGGACAGACTCCTCCAGAAAACCTTAATTGAATCGACTTCTTTGTTACTCAACCTTCAAACTTGAAGATCAAGAATCTCAACTGGCACATCCTTATAAGTGATACTATCCTTCACAGCCACCATTTACAATGGTACTATAGACGCTGAATCACCCACACACTTCTTTAACAACAAAATGTGAAATATTGGATGCACCACTGCTAGGTCTGCTATTAACTCTAAATCATAAGCCACTTTACCAACTCTTTTCAAAATCTTGTAAGGTCCTACATATCTTAGACTAAGCTTCCGTTTCATGCAAAATCTCATCAACCCTTTCATAGGTGACAGTTTCAGGAAAACCCAATCATCAACTTGGAAATCCAAGTCCCTTCTCCTTACATCTGCATCGGACTTCTAGGGACTCTGGGCTGTCTTCAATCTATCTCTGATGAGCTAAACTTTTTCCACAGCATCATGAACTGAATCTGCCCCTATCAAGGCTGCTTCACCTGCTTCAAACCAACCAACTAGAGATTTACATCTATGCCCATACAATGCCTCGTAAGGTGCCATCTGAATGCTGGAAGAGGTAGCTATTATTGTAGGCGAACTCTATAAGAGAAATGTGATCATCCCAACTACCCTTGAAGTCGATCACACGAGCTCTCAACATGTCGTCTAAGGTCTAAATGGTATGCTCTACTTGAACATCCGTTTGTGGATGAAATGTTCTACTGAGATTAACTTGAGAACTAAGACATTTCTAGAATGACTTCCAGAAATGATAGGTAAACTGAGGACCTTTATATGAGATGATAGGCAAAGGAACCCCATGCAACCTGACTATCTCATTAATGTAAAGCTTTGTGTAGTCCTCCGCTGAATATGTAGTCTTGACAGCCAAGAAATGAGCGGACATAGTAACTTTGTCTACCATCACCCAAATGGAGTCATGATGTCTACTAGTACGAGGTAAACATGTAATGAAGTCCATGTTTATACCTTCCCACATCCATGTAGGAATGTTAATCTCTTGCGTCATACCTCCTGGTTGTTGAGGTTCTACCTTCATCTGCTGGAAATTAGGGCACTTAGCCACAAAATCTATTATATCCTTTTTCATACCATTCCACCAAAAGACTTCCCGCAGATCACGGTACATCTTGGGGGCACCTGGATGAATAAAATAACTGGAGTTATGGGATTCTGTGAGGATCTCCTGTCTCAACTCACCCACCTTAGGAACATCTAAACGACCCTTATAGCAAAGCACACCATCTCCCCCTTGGGAGAAAACCTCAACTTTGAAGCAGTATAGGATCACTGTCTTGTCTTTCGTTCACCTCCACAACAAATAAAGATTCTGACAAATTTACACCAATATCTAATATGCTCATAAGGCGAACTCCAGGAGAGCAAGCCGGTGAACAAATTTTGCTAATTCCTTCCTTTGTTCCTCAAAATGCGCTACACTACCCATAGATAGTCTGCTAAGAGCATCAACTACTACATTTGCCTTACCAAGATGGTAAAGCACATTAATATCATAGTTCTTGAGGAATTCAAGTCATCTCCTCTAGCGAAGATTTCACTATTTTTGGGTCAACACATATTGAAGGCGCTTATGGTCTGTGAACACATCTACGTGAACACCATACAGGTAATGTCTCCAAGTCTTAGGGCAAAAACCATTGTTGGAAGCTCGAGGTCATGAGTTGGATAGTTCTTCTCATGCTCATTATGCTGTCTAGAAGCATAAACGATAACCTTACCTCGTTGTATCAACACACAACCTAGGCCGACTGTGGACAAATCACAATAGATCACATAACCGTCTGAACCCTCTGGCAGAGTCAAGACAGAAGTTGTAGTCAACCTAGTTTTCAGTTCTGAGAAGCTCTTCTCACAATAATTTGACCACTAGAACATAACTTTTTTTTGAGTAAACTTAGTCAATGGAGAAGCTATGAATGAAAATCCTTCCACGAACCTTCTGTAATAACCAGCCAAACCCAAGAAACTTTTGATATCTCTAGGAGAGGTAGGTCTGGGCCATTGCTTTACCATCTCTATTTTCTGAGAATCCACTTGGATCCCTTCGCTAAACACTATTTGACCCAGGAAAACAACTGATTGTAAGAAGAACTCATATTTGCTAAACTTAGCGAATAACAAGTGATCCTTGAGGGTTTGCAGGACAACCCTCAAATAAATCACATGTTCTTCCTCATTTCTAAAGTAACTGAGGATATCATCAATAAAGATGATAATGAACAAGTCCAAATACTGCTTGAACACCATGTTCATCAAATCCATGAAAGCTGCAAGAGCATTGGTTAGTCCAGATGACATAACTACAAATTCTTAATGACTATACCGAGTTCTAAAGCATGTTTTTGGGATGTCACTATCTCTGACTCTAAGCTGATGATAACCGGATCTAAGGTCTATCTTCAAGAAATGACTAGAACCCTAAAGTTGGTCGAATAATTCATCAATCCTAGGGTTAGGGTACTTATTCTTGATTGTGACTTTGTTCAACTACGATTAGTCAATGCACATCCTAAGAGAACCATTTTTCTTTTACACGAACAACATTGGTACACCCTATGGGTAAATACTATGTCTGATGAAGCCCTTATCTAGAATGTCTTTCAAATACTCTTTCAATTCCTTAATCTCAACTGGAGCCATTTTGTAAAGAGGAATAGATATAGGTTGGGTATCTAGAAAGAGATCAATTTCGAAGTCGATTTCCCTTTCGGGAAGAACTCTGCGAAAATCTCATGGAAACACTTCTGGGAACTCATTTACTACTGGAACTTACTCAAGAGTTGGGGTTGCGGCTCTTGAATCCTTAGCCCGAACTAGATGATAGATATATCCTTTAGATATCATCTTTCTGGCCTTACGGTAGGAAATAAAACAACCCATAGGCACTGAGCTACTACCCTTCCATTCTAAGATTGGCTCGTCTGGAAAGTTAAAAGGAACGATCCTACTTCTACAATCGACTGAGGCATAATAGAAATGTAACCAATCCATCCCTAGAATGATATTGAAGTCTACCATTTCTAACTCTACAAGATCTGCTGAGGTGACTTTCTGAGAGACTGTGACAGGGCAATTTCTGTATACCCGTCTAGTTATAATTGGGTCACCCAACTTCAGTAGAGACTTAGAAGGGTTCTGAGAGAGTTTCTAGACTGAAACCGAAGTTTACTGCAATATAAGGAGTCACAAATAAAAGAGTAGCCCCTGGATCTTACAAAGCATAAACATTTAACTGAAAGAATCGTAACGTACCAGTGACAACATCATGAGAATCTTCCTGGTCGTAGAGAGCCTGGAAAGCATACAACTAGTTCTGGTGCTGACCGCCACCTGCACCAAATGTAGTACCCTGGTGAGTCGGGCGACCTGCTGGTGCTGTTGAAGCTGTAGAGTGAGCCCTACTAATGTTACCTCCTTGACACTATTTAGAAGAAGGGAAATGACTCAACCAGTGACCAGTTTGACCACACCCAAAACATCCATCATTTCCTGCAAGACACTCGATCGGATGGTTCTTACCACACTTTAGACAAGTTCGGTAGGTTCTAGTACCTAAAACACTTCCGTGAGACTTAGAGCCTGATGCCCTACCTTTTGAATCCTGTCGAAACATGGAGGATGGAACACAAGTTGATGAAGGTGATGGGGTTGAAGAGCTTTGCTAAAACTACGAGTGATTTCAACCACACTCACAAAGAAGAACATAATGCATGGTTTCACCTATAGGTTTGCCCGTATTTTCCAATCAACATTTGCTTCAGCTCACTAAAGATCACGAAGGTCCTAACAAGGCTTGTAATGGGGCTGAGTGCAAAGGTATGCTCATTTAGGCTCAGTGACTTTCATCTTCATGAAATGTAATGCTCCCAACACTTCCTTTTCTTTTCCTTCATCATTCTATTCAGTGCTCATAAGTCCTCCTATTATTCATTTTCCATGGATTGTTTGGGAACCCCTTTTCATTTTTCAACTTAATTCCACAACTTTTCTTTTTCATTCTTTTTTTATATATATATTTGGAGGGGTTCCATTTTCCTCAAAAACATGGGTAGGATGGGCTTTCTTGCACTTCTTGATTAGCATTCTCTTTTCACCAGACCCCAACTTAGGCTTTTGGCCTAAATTGGCTATTCAAACTAACCACAACTTCATGAGAATTATGGGTGATGGATTAAGAAAGGTCTAGTTTTCATCATGTTTCTTCCAAAGAAAGGTAAGACTCAAGCTGTGTTGAAGATAAAATCACACGCTCCAAGGTAGGTCACAAAAGAGTTATACGTCAAATTGGCTTACACTTGTAGAAGTTGCCTAAGATCATATCAAGAGATAGCATCTCTCAGTTGACTGGACCAATATGGAAAATTCTAGGATCTATCATGCATAGTTAACAGGTAAGCTTATCACACTAGGCATTGACACTATAAGTTAAACAAGACTCCACACTTTTGCTAGTGTGCAATGATCATCACAAGAGAATCAATTTGATACTAGCCTAGTCAAAACGAGATGCAAAGAGTTCACATATTGTCTATGCAACTTCATTTGTTGTCTTCGTAGCAATGCATTCATGTTCGTTCAATTGAGAGCACTATTCAAGTCGTGAGGATTGATTGGAATCGAGACTCAATTTTTCGCAAAAGAACAGCCACATTCAAGAGAATATAAAGGGTGACGATAATGTGAGAAATATACAAAAAAAATCGAAAGGGTCAAAATCATTTTGCAATTTAAAATAAAAGGAGTCGTGAACTCAAATATCCACAGAAAGTAGTATTTAACACAATTTTAATAAAGAATAACCCAAATATATACATAAAACACAACTATCAACACAAAAGGTGTGGACCTCACCCCACCACAATTAAAATGTATTTGTCCTCAAATGCAACTCAAAGTACCAAAAAGTATAAATATAATAAGATAGAGAGGGAGGTAAAGAAAGGTCCTATCTACACAGTCTCTCTCTCTATCGGGGTCTCGGTGGCTGATGTAGAAGTCTGTATATGGGCATCAGTGCCTGGAGTAGCAGATCCACTAGAAGTTGTTGTGGACGTCTCAATCGGCAATGTTTGGATCACCGGCTACACAACTGTCTCTATATGATCTGGAAAGTCTCTCAATATGCCCTCATCTCTGCTCTCCTCAGCTTGTAATGATATCAACTCCTCGTCGGTATCTGCATCTGACTCTGCATATGTTGTGCCATCCCCATGCACATCTCCGGTGGTAGCCAGAGGAATCCCAAAGGTCTCAGGAGCATCGTCATCATCTGCATCCCGCACCAGTGAAGTGAAGTCCATAGCCTTCAAATAGTCTACATCCTTCCTCGAACTCGCAACCTCGTCTTTTAAAGCCGTCACCTCAGAAGCCTCCCCATATCTGCTCTCACAAGCAATGACTATCACTGTCAAGGCATCAACAAAAGTCTGAAGGGGGGTAAGTCCTAGCACTATGGCACTGTCAATCATCCCTAGTATAGATCTCTTATATCAGGTAGCTATCACATCAGCTGAATAGGCCAACTTCCCCATTTTTCGAATCATGGCCTGAGTAGTCCTAGCAGGCTGGGAGGATGAGGAAGCACCTAGAGCCGGTGAGGAAGAGGAATAAGGAGTGGGTATACCTGAGGGCTCAGAGACCGAAGTAGGTGAAGATTTCTCTACTGGTAATGAGTCAACATTGACCTATAGAAAAGTATTTGTTGGAGCTACTCTCCTTCATCCACCTCGGAGTGGTCAGGAATAATCGAAGCCAACGAACCCTTCACTCATCCAGGAACTGAAAAATCGCCAACCCCTCGTAAGGAAGTGGAGAGTGTAGCGGTCTACCTAATACAATATTAATATGCTCTCTATGACACTTCACCTCCTTGCCTCTGACCATGACCGACTTCACCGATCGAAACTCACTTACCTTCTTCTTATTCATAGGCACCAACTCCCCATAAGCAGTGTAAAATTGTCTTACCCAGGAGGGAATGTAGGGGTAACGGGGCAGTGTAAACTACTTGAATCCATGGTATCGGAGAGTTTCAAGCACATTCTGGATGCTTACCTTCTATGCCATCCATGGATAGTAATTTCTCCTCTATGATGGTCCATAAACCATCACCTTTCAATCTGTTTAACAGCCTCAGTGGAGGAACTATAGGAAGTCCAGGAAGTACTGAGGGTACCTGGGCTGGCACTAAGACTATAGTCGGAGGAGTGGCAACTGAGAGAGTATTGGCCGCTATGGACTTAGATCTGGCCCGGAGTGCATCCCTTCGATTAATCAGAGGCTGTTCATCCTCTGGTTCAGAGAAATCTGGCTCAATAGCTGATCTTTTCCTTGCTATATGCTTCTTTTGTTTGCCTTTATATCCCGGTAGGAGATCTTACTTTCTTTTATGTGAAGGACGTGATCCTCTTTTATTTATCATAATGCCCTTTTCCTTTTTCTGAGGTGGCTCGGTTAGATTGGTGCATACCATATCTGCAAAAGATCTAGAAAAAACTCAAATGCAAGCACCGAAAAGTTATTATAGACAGACTCGTCGATTCAGTCGGTGAGTTGCCAAACCTCTTTGGGAAGCTAAGTCGAGCTTGCCGAAGGGGTTGGCTCAACAATTAAGACAATTCGGCAATGGTAAGGTCCTTTCGACGAATAGCTGACTACTTTCAGTAAGCATGAGTTTGTCTACCGAAAGTTATAGTGAATGAGGGTTCCAGGGATGCAGATAGAGGGCGATAAGAATACTTTCGACGAGTCACCGAGTGCTTTCGGTTCCCTCAGACTTCTCGTCAACGGTTACACTATTAAGTATCAATCAAGGCGCCAAATTATCGGTGAGATGGGCCTTTAGGCGAACCGTTGAGTCGTTCGGCGAGCTCGACCTAGCTCGCCAATCGACCCATCGTGGCTATTGTCCACCCATCTTCTCGAATTCAATCCCGCAACCCCTAAAGATAAAATCAAAGCATGCACTCATGGAATTCAAACCTGCACCACTAACAAACCATTACTTATAGAAGCAAATTAAAGCAATTAAAACCTTGGGTTGCCTCCCAAGAAGTGCCTTATTTAACGTCATGGCAGGACGCGAGTCTTTACTCACTGCTCATTGGTTGGGCTAGCTCTAGTGCTAATAGGTAACCCGTACGTTCATTTGAGTAAATAGGAGGCACTGCTTAGTTAAGGAGTGTCCTGATCAACTGAATCGATCTAGAGTGAGAGCCAACTATTTGATTCAACACTTCACTACTCTCTTTCATCTCTTCCAACATTTGATCTTGTTCGGGGATCTTTTGGATAATGATTTGAAGTGTGTCCTCGACACGATTATTCTCACTGTCTCTAGACTGTTGATGCTTATCGTGACAAACGACCCTAACCTAAGGTTCAAGTGTCTACGATCGTCGATAGTGTAGTAACCCGACTAAAGGTTGGGGTCGTGTCCCAAGGGAGTGTTTGAGAATTAATAAAAATATAAAATTTAGCTCAAATTAGTTGTAGCTAAAGATATTAACAATTAAAAACATAGTAAATTAAAGGGGGTGACACCATAGTGTCAAATATCAAATGGGGGTCACAAGTAGTAAAAATAGCAAAAATTAACAAGAAAATCAAGTATGGGGAAGATGAAATCCTTCTTTCTTCAAGTCTCCCACAAATCCCTCTCCAAACATGAGAGAAAAATATATAAAAAGTACTATTCTATTCTAAGAAAATAATAATGGTTCGGAACTCCCTAAATTTAATAAAATGTATAGTACTTATAGCCATCAGAAATTAGTCCTGGCAGATAATTCGGTGAGGTTAGTCGACTCCACCGAATGACTCGGTGACTCGCCCTTCTTCTGTCTCATTGTCGTTTAGTGCTTGCCTTCAGCATCTTCACGTTTTGGACCATTGCGCAGGATAGTACAGCTTCGCGAAACTATTCGGCGAAGCGCCGACTGCTTGTTTCATCGCCTTATTGATCCTCTTTCTTTAGGGCTTCGCATAATGGAACAAATGGCAGAGTTTGTCCTTTCGGTGAATCGCCAAAGGTGCTTGGCGATGCTCAAGCTTCAGCTTCTTCGTTCTTTTCATACTTTTTGTTCCTTTTTGCGCCTAAGTGTCCATGCTTCCACTAAATCTTCAAATTCCTAAAACTTAAGAGTTTTCATTAGATATTTAGACGAAATAAGCATTCGAGGACACTATTTCTATCAAGATATAGCCCTAAATGAGTCCAATTTGTGGACTCGTCAACACCCCCAACTTAAACTTTTGCTTGTCCTCAAGTAACTTATGTTCAGCCGTTCAAAAAGGGTGTCCCAAAAAGTGTTATACAAGACTCAATCATGAATGTACACAACAAGACTCAATTTACTTATGCAAGGATCAATTGTGTACTCAAAGATTCAAGTTGTGAAACACCATTATCAAAGAATCTCAGGCTCGCAATACTTGCTATTTGTGCAAGTACAAGTTCAACAAAAAGTATCTAAATGCCATCACATAAATAATGATTCCATATCCACACACAGAGGTTAACCAATTCAAGATCCGGAATAAGATGCAACACTCACACTCAAAAAGAGGAACCCAATGCATGTTTTCACCCATTGGTTTGCCCTTATTTTCCAAAAGACTTTCGATTCGGCTCACTAAAGATAAAAGGTCTTTCTAAGGCTTGTAATAGGGCTGAGTGCGAAGGTATAGTCATTTAGGCTCAGTGACGTATTCCTCGTGAGTTGCGGTATTCTCAAGGCATTCCCTTCTTTTCCTTTATCAATTCTTTTTCTAGTGCTTCTAAGTCACATTTTTATTCACCTTCATGGATTGCTTGGAAACCCGATTTCCTTCGTGCTTTATTCCACTTTTTTTTTATTTGAAGGGGTTCCATTTTTATGCAACACCATTGGTTAAGGTGGACTTTTCTTGCACTTCTTGACTTCTCCTTTTCCTTTCAGCATACCCCCAACTTAGGCTTTTGGCCTAAGCTGGCTATTCGCTAAAACCACAAATCAAGAGGATTATAGGTAATGGGTCAAGTAAGGTATAGGGTTCATCAAGGTTCTTCCAAGGAAAGGTAAGGCTGAAAGGGTGTTCACAAGAGTTTCACACGCTCACGGGTAGGCCACAAAAGATGTATATGTCAAATTTGGCTCACACTCTTTAAAGTTCCCTAAGATCATTTCAAGAGATAACCTTTCTAAATCAATCATACTAACAGGGCATATTCTAGGTTTATTCATGCAAGTTTCAAATCAAGCTAATCACACAAGGCATCGACACTTAAGTCAAACAAGACTACACACTTTCGCTAGTGTGCAACAGTCATTACAAGCGAATCAATTCGATAAATGGCTAATTACAACGAGATGCAAAGAGTTCACATATTGTCTATGCAACTTCATTTGGCCTCATCGTAGCCGTACAGTCATGTTCATTCAATTGAGAGCACTATTTAAGTCATCGATATTGATCGAAACCGAGACTCAATTTTTTTGCAAAAGAACAACCACATTCTACTAACGAGGGGTGGCAAAAATGTGTGAAAAATTCAAAAAATTTCGAAATGTTCAAAATCATTTGCAATTAAAAGAAAAAAGAGCCATGAGCTCAAACATCCACAAAAAGCAGGTTTAAAAACACAATTAAAAATAGATGACCCAAATGTACATCAAACAACAAGTATTCGAAACAAGCAAAAAAAAGGTGGGCCTCACCGCACCACAAATAAGAGTGTTTGTCCTCAAATGTGAATAATGACGGTACCCAGAGTTTAGGAAAGATAGGCTATAGAAAAGGTAAAGAAGGGTCTTGTCTATGCAGTCTCTCTATCTGTTAGGGTATTCAATGTATTTCCCTGAAGTAAAACCATAGTTCCCAGAGTGTTGTTGTTTTAATCCTCATTGTTTGCCTTTGTCGTGGCTTATGTAGCAAGATTAGTTGCATTCATCTGATCTATCTCCTGAGCTGCTCCGAAGGCCCGTATTGCATTAACAAAACTTCGACCTCATGAAGGCACATTAGGGTCGATGAGAATTTGTCTATTTGCTCTGGCTTCATTGGTATACTTTCTTTGTCTGGCTAGCTCTGCTTTCGTTTCATCCTTCTTAAACTCTCATGCACTTATGTGCCTGGGTGGATTATTTCTCCATGTGACTTTTGATCTAGCCATTACTGCAAAGACTTCGAAGATAAGTTAGCTAGCAATTCAAACAGGATAAGAAAAGTGTTTCTGGGTGTGGAATCGATTAGCCAAGCTAGTTGGCGAAGTACTCATCCTGTTAGGACAATTATTGAAAGTGATGTACAACTTATACAAGGGCGCAGACAAAGGGTTAGCAAGGGATCCTTCGGTGAGTCACCGAGTGCATTTTGCAAATTAAACTAACAGCTGAAAATCACATATCAATCAATACATAAAGTATTCAGTTAAAGGCTGAATGGGGATGTTAGGCGAACCGCCGATCAGCTCAACGTGTCTAGTTTCAACCCATCCTTTCAAATTTTACACCCCAGATAATGCAACTTACACTTATATAACTCAATTTCAATGAAAACTGAAGGAAACTTCTATTCCCACCGCTTAACAGTTCAACTCAAAGAAAAGATAAGTGGTAGTCCCTTAAATCATGTAGAGAATATCAAGTCTTAATCGATAATACATACAATCCCAATAACTCAGAGACTCAACAGAGATTTTCTATTATCAGTAATTATGCAAATGAGTAAAAATTCTGATCAAATAACTGAGAAGTTTGATTACTAACCTTTGATGCCGAATTAAATAGTACAGGCCTGCTAGGCGGCAATGTGATCCTAATCCGAGCACAATTCGACGCGTAAAATACTCTAAATATGCGAGAAATATAACTTCTAAAGTGCGAGTTTGAGTTTGTGAAAAGGGACAAAGTGAATGAAACGGAACTTTTAAACCTGTGGCTTGTGACCGTCCAATTTTTGCTCCTTCGGTGATGTTAGTCGATTTCGCTCCATCACTCGGTGAAACATCGAATATCTAATTTCCTCGTCGAATATAACAGAGTTATCACTTTAGGTGAGTAGTGCATAGGCGGTTTTATCTAGATTGCCAATTGGATTGGCGATGCACCGACAAAATTCATACTCCGCCGAGTTTTACAAAATCAACCTTTAAGACGTATTGCGTCAAATAGTGGGAGAGTTTTGGTACGCCGTGCTTATCGCTGATCCGCCAAACTGAAATGTTGCTTGCCTCTATAAATCTTTTCAACCACTTTCCTTACTCAATCTGTACAAACAACACACTATTATTTTATCAAGATAACAAAAGGGGAGTAAATGGTTTTTCGTTGCCTCCCAACAGTGCCTTAGTTAATCTCACGGCATGACGCAAGTTAACCTTCAGACTTCACTCTTGGGGTTAGCCATAGTATCACTAGTCAAACCTCCTTGTAGTCTCGAATTAAGATGAGACGAGATATGACCCATTTGGGTCTTCAACTGTTTGATCGAAACTGAATGAGAGGTGACAGTCTAGCTGAGGGTAGACACGTCTTCTTTCATACCTTTTAGCATTTTGTCTGACCCTTCAACCTTGTTTAGGATACGTGAGAGCATATCCTCAAACCTGCCAACTTTCGAATCCTTGGGCTTCTGACGCTTATGGGGACGCACATATCTATCCCTCTTCCCATCCTTCCAATTTGGATTACGATCCCTCCATTCGCAATCTCGATCCTTCCATCCTTCGTCTCTAATCCATCCTTGATTACCACCCTGTCTTGGGTAGTTTGAACGATAGCCCCCGCCTTGGTTGGGTAGAAAATTCACTTCCTCGTCATACACGGCTTCAAACTTTATCTCCTCAGGACTCGCACCCCCGACTCCTACATCTTTGACACCACGGGTACCAGCCCCGATGACATTTTGGATTAAATGTCAAGTTGTGTCACGATCTTGGCCATGTTGTGGTCTCTCTCATTATCTTGATCAACCTTCTCCTGGAAAGCTGAAATGTGACCGGTGAGACCTGGTCTTCGCGGGTGTACCACACCCTGTTGATTGTTGTCATTCCATCGAGAAGTTGAGCTGCTACTGCATATGGTTGCTGCATTAATCCTCCGGCGACAGTTGGTCAGCTACATCTTTGTTTACCGACTCTAGACTCCGGTAAAATTATTGAAGGAGCACATTATCATGTAGACCATGGGTTGGGCATTGTAGCACCAATTTCTTAACCGAAGCCAAGTTTCGTGCAGAGATTCTCCATTCAGACACTTGAAACTTTGGATACTATCCCGAATAGTCATTATCCTCGAGGGAGGGAAAAATCGCACAGTAAATGTGATGACCAACTCCTCCATGAAGTGATCAAGTTACGTGCTCAGTTAGCCACTTGCACGCCTCCCCCATCAATGAAAAAGGAAATAACCTCAATCGAATCGACTCCTGCGAGATGTTTTTGAATGAGAATGGTCCACACACATCTACGAAGTTTCGAAGATGCTCATGTGGGTCCTCATGTGCTAATCCACTGATAAGTCCCTTTAGTTGCAAGAGTTGTAACATGGTGCTCGTTATGTGAAACACCACATTTCCCTTTGCTGGAGGTAGACAGATGGCTCCAACACATCCCATGAGATGTGGGCCATTGATGTTGGGCTCTTGGACATCGTTGAGTTTGCCGATGTCATCCTGATGGCCCACCTGGCTCCCGTTACTACCGTTAACACTGATGTTTTCTGAAATGTTTACTCAATCAACAAAGCAAAACTAAAAATTAAGTTAGTAAACTAGAACTAAGAAGAACAAAAAAAATTCTATTAATCTAAAAATTCTCAAATAACACCACTCCCCGGTAGCGGGGCCATTTTGATGCTTATTGTGACCAACGAAACTAACCTACGGTTCTAGTGTCTACGATAGTCAATAGTATAGTAACCAAACTAAAGGTTGGGGTCGTTTCACAAGGGAGTGGTTTTGATATTTAATACAAAAATAAAATTTAGCTCAAATTAGTCGTAGCTAAAGATATTAATATAAATATAGTAAATTAAAGGGGGTGACACTAGAGTGTCAAATATCAAATGGAGTTTCGTCACAAGTAGTAAAAATAGCAAAAATTAACAAGATAATCAAGTACGGGGAAATGTTCTTGGGGTGTGACCGCAATACAAGTTGAGATAAACCGTTGGGTACATGATTTCAATAGGAAATTTGTAAGATAATAGTGACTAAGCTAAGCTTTTGATGGAAATAAGTTCCATCTCGGGCAACTTACCCCGTTTCAAATGGGTTCCTCTCAGACACCCATTTGTTGTATGAAGACCAGCCTACGCCTTACTCCATTCAATCTCTCGAGCTGAGTGTTAGGATATGGGACTAGGGCTCAGCCTCTTGGGTTGAACCTCATGTCGACCCACTCCTTAGGCCATCAATTTAGTGGTCTTAGTTTGGCGACCTCCCTCTCGGGCAAGCCAAAAACACATGGGTGGTTTTGTATTTCCAACTACAAACCCATTAAATTAAACCACAACCACTAGGTGAAATCACCATTAAAATACATATACTCTATCAGCAAGCAAGACCTAACAACAATATCAACACATATTTGCTAAATCACACCCCAAGAATGGGGGTTTTTAGCCATACATCAAGAAATAACAAAATACACCTTAAATGATAAAATCAAATGGGTGTAAGGAATTAAACCTTAATTTAAGCAAAGGAAGAAGAATGGAGAAGACCCACTTCCAACTTGGGGAAGATAAAAATCCTTCTTTCTTCAAGTCTCCCACAAAACCCTCTCAAATATTGGGAGAAAAATATCTAAAACGTACTATTCTATTCGAAGAAAATAATAATGGTTTGGAACACCAAAAAATTATTAAAAAGTTTAGAATTTATAGCCATCAGAAATTAGTGGTGGCGGATAGTTCGGCGAAGTTAGTCGAATCCGCCAAATGGATCGGCGACTCGCCCTTCTTCTGTCTCATCGCCGTTTAGTGCTTGCCTTCAACATCTTCAAGTTCTAGACCATTGGGTGGTATAGTACTGCTTCGTGGAACTATTCGGCGAAGCGCCGACTGCTCCTGTCATCTCCTCTTTTATCCTCTTCCTTCAGGGCTTCGCATACTAAAACAAAGGGCTGAGTGTATCATTTAGACGAATTGCCAATGGTGCTTGGCGATGCTCAGGCTTCACCTTCTTCGTTCTTTTCACCCTTTTTGTTCCTTTTTGCGCCTAAGTGTCCATGCTTCCACTAAAACTTCAAATACCTGAAACTTAAGAGTTTTCATCAGATATTTGGACAAAATAAGCATTCGAGGACACTATTTCTATTAAATTAAAGTCCTAAATGAGTCCAATTTGTGGACTCATCAACTGCTTACTCTCGTGAGGAGGTATGTACATCCCTTGACTCTCGCACTGGTTTTACATCTCTGTTATTTTGGTGGACAACTCGTTCAGGTGAGATACCAGTGCAGTTAACTCGCACTCCCTCTCTACTTCTTGGCTCGTCTTAGCCGAGTTTTCACTATTTCCCCAGCCATGCTTAGGGTACCTTTCTACATCAACAAATTCAAAGGAAAACAAAAGTAAAAATAAGATTAGTAAACTACGATTAAGAAGAACAAAAATTCTACTAACCTAAATATTCTCAATTAACACCACTCCCCAGTAGCGGTGGCATTTTGATATTTGCGTAATCAACGACACGTCTTACAGTTCGGGTGTCTACGATCGTACAATAGTATAGTAACCCAACCAAAGGTTGGGGTCGTGTCCCAAGGGAGTTGTTTTGAGAATTAATAAAAAAATAAAATGTAGTTCTAACTAGTCGTAGCTAAAGACATTAACATTAAAAACATTGTAAATTAAAGGGGCACAGAAGAGTGTCAAGTAACAAATGGGGTTTTTGTCACAAGTAAGCTAAAATTAGCGAAATCAACAAGGAAATCTAAGCAATCAGAGGGTGATTCTGGGATGTGACCGGAATACACGTTAATCTAAATTATTGGGTACATGCTTTCCATAGAAAATTTATAGAGTAATAGTGACTAGGCTAAGCTTTATGTGGGAATAAGTTCTCTCTTGAGCAACTTACCCCATTTCAAATGGGTTCTTCTCGGACACACACTTGCCGCATGAAGACCAGCCTATGTCTTACCTTACTAACTTTCTCAAGCTGAGTGTTAGGATATGGGACTAGGGTTCACCCTCTCGGGCTTAGCCTCATGTCTACCCACTCATTTGGCCATCAATCTAGTGGTCTGGGATTCACGACTTTTCTCTCGAGCAAGCCGAAAACACATGAGTGAACTTGTATTTGCAACTACATATCCATTAGATTCAATCACAACTACTAGACGAAATCACCATTAAACTACATTTAATCTATCAGCAAGCAAGACCCAACAATTATCCTAACCCATATTCGTTAAATCACACCCCAAGAATTGGATTTTTTAGCCACACATCAAGAGATAGAAATTTATACGTAAATGAGATTGCATTCAAATGGGTATGAAAAGTTAATATTCTAGACTGAAAAATACAATAATGTTCAATTCTAAGTGAAAATTATAATAATTGTTCCACCCTAACTAAAAACTCTAACTTGTATTTATAGTTATCATAGATTTGTGTTGCAGCAGATCATTCGGCGTCATTAGTCGGAATCGTCGATCAACTCGGTGATTCACTCCTTTGGTGTAATTCATCGCTGTCTTGTACCAGGCTTCAGCATCGTCGTGCTTTAGGTTATTGGACGACTGGGTACTGCTTCTAGGAACTGCTCGGTGATGCGCCGACTGCTCCCTTTTTTCACCGACTTTATCCTTTTATTTAGGGCTCAGCACACTGAAACAAAAGGGGAAGAAAAACCCTTCGGCGACTCGCCAAGTAGACTTGGCGATCCTCAAGCCTTCATTTCTTCATTCTTTTAAGCCCTTTCATTCCTTTTTGCGACGTAGTGTCCATTCTTTCCTTAAAACTTCAAATACCTGAAACTTAAGGGTTTACATCAGATATTGAGATAAAATAAGCATTTGAGGACACCATTGTTATTAAAATATATCCCTAAATGAATCCAATTCGTGGACTCGTCAGTCATTTCTTCACATTAGAACCTTCACCTAAAGTAACCCTAAGTTATACTTTGCAATGTAAGAATAGTATCCCATTGTATTATTCCTACTAAGTACAACTTTGAGGCCACCTTAGATGAACTTACCATTCTTCCTTCTCATATTTAGACAATACACATGCATAAGAAACAATTGCATTTCATAAGTCATGACAAGGAAAGTAACTCATAATACAATCCAAGTAAAGCATGCTTCATTACATCAAGAATTTAAGTCAACATTCGCATTAGATTCATTAAGAGCATATTCATTCAATAGACATTAAGACATTAGAGAAACACACCATAGCCCTCTCAAAGCCTACTCGTGCAATGCCTGAATGGCATCCTATACTACCACCCAAACTTCATAGTACTTCTCAAGTAACCATAGCACATATCTCACATGATGGGAATAAGCATTAACGACATAGACCATGTGAGCTTAACATGGAATCCGATGTATATCCCACATCGTAAGGGTTGGTCTACTTGCCTAAGGTAGAACCGGTAACATCTTAGCTTAGGTGGATCCACTGGCTAATAATCTATGTGGGCACATAGTTATGGGATAAGAAAGATGTGCATTGAAACCTACCCTAACGTGGAGAGCTTCCATCTTACCATATCCACTAGGTGCTTAGACTTCATTCCTATAGAGTAGTTCATTCACATTAACATTATTGTACTTGAGAAAGCTACCAACATTTCGTCTACCGACCCAAAGTACAGTACACATGAAAGGGCCACCACCATTAGGTCTACCGATTTAAGGTACATTATGATGATAGCTCATTGAAGCCTCAAGAAAGGGTCAACACCATTAGGTCTATCGATTCAAGGTTCATCATTTCACACATGAAAGGTCTACCACGATTAGGTTTATCGATTCAAGGTTTTTCATTCATTCATAGACTCCTCATAAAAGGGCTACCAATATTAGGTCTACTGATTTAAGACAAGCCTTACAATACTTCATTAGTCATTTATGAAAGGGCTTCCACCATTAGGCCTATCGATTTATGTTCATTAAGTCAAGATACATTAGTTACTTAAGAAAAGGATGCCTAAGCCAACAAATTAAAGGTACTTAAATTAAGATCACATTCATTTACACAAGAAGAGTATTCCCTAAGCCTACCAATTCGAAGTACATCACTCAACATTACTTTTATTTACACAAGAAGAGGATGCCCTAAGCCTACCGATACGAGATGTAACATTACATTGAAGAAACTTCACATATATCATCATCAATCATAAGTGTATAATTGGGAATAACCTTTCAATAATAACACAATTGCATTGTAGACATGATCACATTACTTTCATTGAATTCACATGCATATACATAACATCATGATCTTACATCAAAACTTCATACTTTGCCTTTCAAGGGCATGAATCACAATTCACCAAAACACCTAGAATACTACAATTTAGGCATGAATAATGACATAATTCAATAAACTAAATCAATATAGACTTAATCTCTTCACATGCTTCCATAAGCAATCAATCCCAAATCACAATTCACAATTTAGTATTTTGAGAGAATCATGGTTTTATAGAAAAATTTCATCTTAATACATCATTAATTCATGAATTCAATCACAATTCATCATAATTCAACCTTTAAAAATATTTAGAAATTGAACCCATGACTAAGATTGAAACCCTAACTTTTGGGGGATTTTTGAAACTTTGAAATCATCTTTTGAAGGGTCTCCTTGTATGGAAACTAACCAACGATGAAAACTACCATACCTTTATCGAAGAAACTCCACGAAATTGAGGAGAAAAGATGAAATCTTGAGCTCCAAACCTTGACTTCTTCTTCTCCAATGGTGGTTTTAGAGAGAGAATATTTGGAGAGCAGGTAGTTTCTATTTTTGAGTTTTGGGAATAATGAATTGTAAAGGATAGTTTAATGAGTTAAAAAGTCTTTAATAAGTGAAATAAAACAATATAAACCATCCCCAACCCATAACTAATTAATTAGGAATTTACTAAATTGACCCTTGATTGGCCGAACCTAGTCTGCAACATAGGGGTGATCTACGCCCCTAGACCTACAGACCGTGGGTGTATTGACGCCCCGTCCTGTAGGTCCGTAGGTGGATTCAGTAACCTGTCATCTTGAGGGCCTGACCCACGAACCCACCTATGGGGCATGGGTCTGCCTACTGTCCATAGGTGTCATCCGTAGGTGGCCCTATTTTGGCAGCTTGGGCAGTTTTGGGGGGCTTTGGGTGTAAGGCTTTAGGGTCCTCCTCAAGGACCCCTTGGTTGGTCCTTGGGGAGTCGTACATTGATGTTTAACCCCTAAACCCCTCAAACTAAACTCGAGAACTCATTTTACAACATAACATCCCATATCAAACTCAATAACACAATCGTAAAGCTCTAGTTTCACCTACTAGTTTTCTGAGTCGTTACATTATCTCCCCCTTAGGAAAATTCATCCTCGAATGATACTTTGAACACTTTACAGAATTAAAGACTCCAGACTAGCATCCCATCAGGCATGAAACATTATAAACAATGCAAAAAACTAGGAGGAAACATCAACTCCATCTCAAACATACTAAGGGAACCATCTTTCTTTCTCATGAATAAGACCGGAGTGCCCTAAGGTGAGACACTTGGTCAGATGAAACCCTTATCAAAAAGATCTCTTAACTGGTCTTTTAACTTTTTGAACTCAGTGGGAGCCACTCTATATAGCTGAATAGAAGCGGGTTGAGTATCACAAAGAATATCTATTCAAATGCCTATTTCTCCCTCAAAAGGGACTCTGGGAAAATGCTCTGGAAAATTACTCACAACTGGAACTGAATGAATACGTGGTGTCTCAACACTAGAGTCATTCACTTAGACTAATTGATAGATACAACCCTTAAAAATTAACTTTCTAGCCTTAAGGTATGAAATGAAATGACCCTTAGTACTGTTCAACTAGTCTTCCACTCTAAAACTGGCTCATTAGGAAACTGAAACTTGACAATTCAGGTCCGATAATCGACTGATCCATAACAACCATGAAGTCAGTCCATACCTAGAATAACATCAAATTCCACCATGTCTAGCTAAACTAACTCGGCCATGGGGTCCTTGTGATATAAAAGGATGGTAAAGTTATGATAGACAATTTATGCTAGAATAAAATCACCCACAGGTGTGGAAACACTGAAGGGCTCAAGAGTTGTTCGGGGGAAATGCAAAACCTCATTGATACATTAGGAGTCACAAAAGACAAACTCACACTTGGATCAAGTTAGGCATAATCATCAAGAGTAAAGATTTTAAGCATATTAGGGACAACATCTGGAGAGTTCTCATAATCATGGCGACGAGTCATTGCACATAAACAGTTTTGCACCTCTTCTTGTTCCTCAAGTAGCTCCTTTGCAAGCAGTCCTATCTACTGAAAAGATGATTGATTCCCATTTCTTGTCCTCTGCTGGCCAGTTTCATTACTTGTTGTCTTGGCCCCTTGTCACGAAATTCCTTTCTGTCTTTTGACTGATCATCTCAACCTGTTGCACATGAATCATGAGTCTTGCTATGTCCATGTCCCCTATCAACATAGTTGTGTTACTTTCCTTGTTGGATAGGTGAGATAGCCCGAACATGGGCAAACTCATCCTGATCATCATATTCACCACAATATCTGGTGCATAGAGGAATAGCTGAGTAAGCTTGAGGTTGTACTCATACACACTCATCGCTTTCTATTATAGATTCAGGAACTGTGTCACATTAGCTCTCAGCATGCACAATTCACGAACTTTCTCACCTTAGCTCTCGGAGAAAGAAGCAACCCAAGAAAGCATCCTCAAACATAGCCCAGCACAAAAGTGGTGCCCCCTCTTTTGTGTTCTTCTTCCACTGATCAAACCATATCCTAGCAATACTTTTGAATTTATATGAGTCTAGGTTCACACGCACTATATCAGCAACACACATGACCTCAAATACTTTCTGAAGCTCTTCCACAAAGTTCGGATCCTAAGTGAACTTCGACCCAATGTACTCCAGGATATTCATTCTCAAGAATTCATGGATTCTAGATGTATCAGCTATATTCTGGCAACCCACTCTTTCTTAACCATCCTAGTTTGCCACTACCCGAGTTAGCCTGCCAATTACATTTCTGAACTCATCTTTGGGGACATCTCCCTATGGGGGTTGCACTTCCGGTACATTAGGAGCGTCTTGATCTTGAGGATCAACATTCCTCCTAGAAGGATTTCCTCAAAGAGCTCTTCATGGAGGCATGATATGCAAAGCCACTCGTAAGTGTCACGACCCGGGGTTACCCCCTAGAAGTAACATGGTGTAGTTGACAACGAAGGGGTCTCATACAAACCCTTAGCATAACCATAACATAAAGACATAGAATAATTGCGGAATATTTAAAACTTTTACAATAGAAGCCAACTACTTCTTCTAAACGAAAATAAGAATCTAAACTTGTCTTAATCACCATCTAGTATAATAGAGAGTACAAATAGGATCAAAAGCCCTTTACATCAAGAAAGTCTCAAAAGTGGAAAGTACATAAAAGCTAAGCAATGATAACACCTTGTCCTCAAACTTGAGGACTCACCAAGCCTAGAGAATAGTCAACCCAAGCTTCACTTGAAAAAAGTCATACTTCTCAACGGCCAGATCCTACTCTCATAGAATAAAGAAAATATGGGTTAGCACAAATAATGTACTAAGTATGGAAGACATGCACAAATCCTTAAAACATGCATAAAAGGGACATTTAGTGGAAATCATGCCTTTATCAAGTTTAGAAACCATTATTCACATATATGAAGAAACATAACTCAACCAACATATAGTGCAATGCAAAGGTAAGATCCCATAACCTTACCAAATGCTAAGGACCACATTTAGGTCACCAACAACATACATATCTTACTTTTCCTTATTCATATCCAACATACATAAGTAAGTTGTTATTCATGTTCATATCTTGTATCAAGTGAAGTCAACCTTAACATTCATACATACCTTTCATACAAAATTCATAAGTCTTCATAACATAAGAGAACCTCACCATAACCCCACTTAAGGTCTACTTGTGCAATGCATAAGTGAAGTACTCCCATACCCCCACTCATACTAAGTAGTTCCTCTTAAGAAGTCATAATTAAAGTCCATGTTCTTATCATAGTTCGTATTCATATCATATAGGGAAACTAGCGTTAATCGACATAGATCATGTGAGCTACATGGAATCTGGTGTCTTACTCCCACACTGGAAAGAGATCTCCTACTTGCCTAAGGTAGAAATTACATAATAGCTTTTTGGTGGATCCACTAGCTAAAGACCTATGTGAGCACATAGTTATGGGATAAGGATATTGCTACTAGAAACCCATACTTTCTAATGTAAAAGTTTCCATCTCATGAGACAACATACATTGGGAAGCTGGAGTTTCTAACGTAAAAGTTTCCATGTCATGTTCATATCCACTCGGTGCTAAGCATAATTCCCTTTACAAGTCATATTAAGTCTTTACTTAGGTTCATATTCATGAAGTAATGCACTAGGAACTCAAACCAACATACATCATAATAGCTCATAGATTCATTAGGTGAGAATTTCCTTTTAACCTTAGAATCATCAACATGTGAGTAACCCTTTCACATCATACTCATAGTGTGGTCATGAGAATGGCATTTCAATCAACATAACAAGCTTATCATAAACATACGTACTTCATGCAAAATCAAGTATAAATGTTATAGGGAAGAAGGATCTTGCATCAATACCATGATTAAACAATAGCCATAAGATCTCCACTAGCTAACTGAATCATGAGTTCATACGCAATCTTCATCAACATACGCAAACCCTAGTTAGTGCCCTTCAAGGCTAGGAATCAAGATCAACCCAAACTTCTAGAATTACAACACTAGATAGGGGAATTACATGATTGAACATATTAATAAACATAAACATACTCAATTGTCAAGCTTACATGATCATTCAAGTCACACCTTAGTTCACAATTTTGGAAGAAGTGGAAATCATGGGTCCAAGAGATATTTTCATCAAAATCCAACAATACTACATTAATCTAACTATAAATCATCTTAATAAATCATAATTAAACAATAGAAATCGTTTTGGAAGAACACCCATGAATAGATGGAAACCCTAGGTTTTGGAAGTCTTAAAAACATACTTTGAAGGGACTTCTTGGGGGATAGCTACCCAAGAATTAAGAGCATCCATACCTTAGGGAGTTTCCACTCGAAATTGAGGGGAAATGGTTGATTCTTGAACCCCTTGCTTGACCTTAACCTTATTCTTCAATGAAGTGTTAGAGAGAGAATATTTTGGGAGAGGAGTTTGTTAGGATTGAGTCTTGTCAGATATGAGAGTTAAAAGAGTTGGTTAATAGTTAAAACTACTTTTATATGTCTTAAATAACTAATACAAACCGCCCCTACCCTTTAATAATTAAAATAAGACTTACCTAATTTAATTGAACCTTGGCCGAACTTGGGACAAATCTTCAAACCCCATCCACGGGGCGTGGATGGAACCATGGACAGTGCTGGTCCTTCGTGGTTTGGGTCTGTAGACCCTCACCTTGGCCATCTCAAGCCTCCCACTCACAAGACCCTACCCACGGGGCGTGAGTGGGACCACGGACCGTACTGCAGGTCGTGGTTTGCGATTGAAACTTTGCCACATGGTGGAGTTTGAGGGAAGGCTAAGTCTTGACTCACGACCCGCACCTACGAGGTGTGATTGCACCCATGACTCATGGGTGCCCCTTTCATAGATGGTGTTGTTTTTTGACAGCTTTTTGGGCAGCCCCTTGTCCCTCCTCAAGGACCCTTGGGGGTCCTTGGGGTCCATGCCTTGACGTTTAGGGACTAATACATTACTATTAACCTAGGGAGGTCATTTTACAACTCTTATCTGGACGTTAACCCTTTTTAGGACACAAAACTACATGATAGGCTCTAGCTTAGGTTATTAGATTTCCGGGGTGTTACATTATCCCCCTCTTGGGAACATTCGTCCCTGAATGTTGATCTAGACACCAAACTAAGTTAGAAACTCTATACTAACAACCCATAATGTATGAAGCTTCAAAATGTACAAAACATAAAAATGCACTCATCACATCATGTACAATTCAAAAGGAGGAAACTTCAACTCCATTTCACAACATGGACAATGCAATATAAGAAAGTACGAACTACATCTACTAATCCAATATGCATGAAACTCATCAATTCACATAACATGGGAGGAACTACCTTCTCCAACTTAAACGAGCTCAACACAACAACATGGGGCCAACATATCGTTTCATCAAAACATAACTAAGCATAATCATCATTTCACCTCATGAAGTCAAAAATGCAATCATCATACTAAAATGCAAATCAACATGAGGAACATATAAACCATGAAAACTCAATTTATACTAAACATGAATTCTCACAAGAGCATGCACAATATAAGGAAATCAAGGAAAACTCATACAATACACATGACTCCCAAAACACTAAAAACTCAAGAGGAATTACTTACCTCAAGTTTGAATAGGATTACAAGGAAAAAGATGAGGATAACAGGACTTCATATTGGCCTCGGCCTCCCATGTAGCACCTCAACTAAGTGCTTCCTCCATAAAACCTTAACGGAGGCTACTTCCTTATTTCTTAACCTCTTCATTTGCCGGTCCAAAATCTCTACCGAAACTTCTTCATAGGATAGACTCTCATCAACTCCTAAACCCTTTAAAGGAAGGATGGATACCGGATCACCAATTCACTTCTTAAGCATGGAAACATGAAACACCGGGTGAATTGGAGCCAACTCAATTGGTTAGTCAAATTTATATGCAACTTTCCCAACACGTTTCGAGATTTGATATGGGCCCGCATATCGGGGACTAAGCTTCCCCTTTTTACCAAACCTCATCACACCCTTCATATAGGTGAGATTTTTAAGTAGACCGAATCACCAATTTCAAACTCTAGATCCCTCCATCTATTATCGGCATAAGACTTTTACCAACTGTGGGCCATCTTCAACCTATCTCTAATTAGCCAAACTTTTTCAATGGCCTCATCAATTAAACTAGTTCGGGACCAATTAAAGAAAATTCACCTCCCTCAAACCACCCAACCGGAGACCTACACCTTCTCCCATAAAGTGCTTCAAACGGAGCCATGGCAATGCTAGAGTGGTAAATATTGTTGTATGCAAACTCAATCAATGGGAGATGGTCATCTCAACTGCCCTTGAAATCAATCACACATGCTCTCAACATGTCCTCTAAGGTTTGAATGGTCCTTTCCACTTTACCATCCGTTTGAGGGTGGAAAGTGGTACTAAGTTAAACATTGGTACGAAGCCCTTTTTGGAAATCTTCCAAAAATGTGAAGTAAATTGTGTACCCCGATCCGATATGATAGATAAAGGAACCCCATGCAAATTCACTATTTCATTAATGTTTAACTTGGCATAGTCTTCTGCCGAAAATGAAATCTTGACCGGAATAAAGTGGGTTGATTTAGTCATCCTATCAACAATGCCCAAATAGAATCATGTTGCCTTTGAGTACGAGGCAAACCCACAACAAAGTCCATATTCTCATCAATATCTATATATTAGGACAAACCTCACGGTTTTTGATGTTCGGCCTTAACTTGTTGACAATTCAGACATTTGGCCACATAACCCCCTATATCGTTTTTCATGCCATTTCACCAATAGACTTCCCGAAAAATCACAGTACATCATGGTGGCTCTCGGATGAATAAAATACCGCTAACCATGAGCCTTTTCTAAAATTTTCTCTCTTAAGCCATCAACATCCAGAACACATAATCTACCTTGGTACCTAAGCACCCCATCCCCCCTTGGGAGAAAGCCTCAATGGACTTTTTGAGAATCGATTCTTTCAACTCCATCAACATAGGGTCAAGGTGTTGTTTAGACTTCACATCAACCGCAACGAACGATTCGGAATTATGATGAACCATGAATGCACCCTTAGTGGAATCCACTAGATGGACACCTAATCGGGTAAACCTATGCACATCATGAACCAATTCCTTCTTCTCATCTTCTACATGAGCCACACTACCCATGGAAAATCTACTTAGGGCATCCGCAACTACATTAGCTCTGCCGGGGTGGTAAAGGATGCTCAAGTCATAATCCTTCAAAAGCTCTAACCACTTTCTTTGTCGGGACTTCTGGGGGATAGCTACCCATAAATGAAGAGCATCCATACCTTAGGGATATTTCCACACGAAATTGAGGAAGAAAGAGAGAATATTTTAGGAGAGGAGTTGGTTAGGTTTGAGTCTTGTGAGTTATGAGAGTTAAAAGAGTTGGTTAATAGTTAAAACTACTTTTATATGTCTTAAATAACTAATGCAAACCACCCCTACCCTTTAATAATTAAAATAAGACTTACCTAATTTAATTGAACCTTAGCCGAATTCGGGGCAGATTTGCAAACTCCATCCATGGGGCGTGGATGGAGCCACCGACCATGTTGGTCCTGCGTGGTTTTATTCTACAGCTCCTCACCTTGGATATCTCAAGCCTCCCACTCACAAGACCCCACCCCCGGGGCGTGAGTGGGACCACAGATCATACTGCAAGTCGTGGTTTGTGACTAAAACTTTGCCACTTAGGGGAGTTTGGGGGAAGACTAAGTCTTGAATCACGACCCCCACCTATGGGGCGTGAGTGAACCCACGACTCGTGGGTGCCTTTTTCGTGGATGGTGTTGTTTCTTATAGCTTTTTGGGCAACCCATTGGCCCTCCTCAAGGACCCTTAGAGGTCCTTGGGGGGGCAATGCCTTGACGTTTAGGGACTAATACATTAGTACTAACCTAGAAAGGTCATTTTACGACTCTTATCTTGACGTTAACCCTTTTTAGGACACTAGACTACATGATAGGCCCTAGCCTAGATCATTAGATTTCTGGGGTGTTACAGTAAGCATTAATTAGAATGACTTCGTATAGAGTTGAACTCTATCGTATGAACAGGAGTAAGAATAAAGTGAAATGTTCCTAAATGTTGTAAACTCCCAATTATAGATGTGGCATGTTTCACACTGATAAGAATGACTCTATTAGACGCGACTTTATAGACACCTTAGGACTATTGAACTATGTGCTTTGATACCATTTTTATCACACCCCGAGCCTACACCCTATACATGGAAGGCAGTCGAGCACCATTTCTAGTCCCTCCCAAGATGACTATTTAGTGGAAAACACAACAAAAGAAATAAGTAGCTTTAAATGCATAATTACCATATTTATCTCATATAAACTCAACTCCAATGTCTAAATTAATCAATATTTTATATATCATAGGTTTTAAAACATCTCAAAATAAAAGGAAATATATCTAAGAACCTCCTAAACTCTAACTATCTATGAAGTCTCTAATGTTTAAGATAGGTGTTGGGACAAGACCTATGATGCCTCAAAACAACTAAACTGAAAGTAAATGTTCCGTCCTTGGAAATGCAAAGAGGCTGACCAAAACTGTCTAGAGTTTAGAGGGATCTCAACAGAGCATTTATTGATGATACTGAACACATGTGTCTAAATCATAAAAAGATGAAGGTCCAATGACGTTAGTATATTAAATGTATGATTATGTTATATAGCTGAAGTGAAACAACTGAAAAAAAATGACAATAGTACATAAAATATATTCAAGTTTAATGTAAAGAGATAAAAGAGTTAAATTATTTAGAACTAAACAAAATAATTGGTCATCTCTTAACTCAGTATAATAAATGATGTATGGGTGAGACGATGTATCATCAGGTAACTCACATAGATGGTTGTCCAAGAGTTAAATTCATTTAGGATATTCTCTAATTGATAACTATCTCTATGAATTTAACTCTATTTGGGAGATTCTCTAACTAAAAACCATATTTGTGAGCTACGTGATGATACATCGTCTCACCCATGCTGCCAAAATGTCATATACCATGTTGTGGTATAGAACCTCTCAACTAAGTGGATCCACTAAGCAATAAGGATTCATCTAAAAGGTATGATCCTTTACACATGTTGGAATGACATTATTTATGAGGATGTTGAGTTGTCTGAAATAATCCCCATATCAGTCCTCAATACTACTCCTAATAATTATATACTCATGCTCAAATGTATAAGACATACTCTTTCTCTATTTTGAGGTATTTACTCAAAATACCCTCTTAAAATAGGTAATTCTGTGATGTATCATTGAACTCACAAACTCATTTAAATATCAAAGTTTCTCTTTTTCAATGTAATAAAATAATACATTTGGGATACTTAGTTCCTTTATACTCTTTCTCAAAAATCCTATTTTCTTTCTCAAAACTGAGTTTGACACATCTACGTTTGTTTAAATGATTCTCAACAAGAACTCAATAAATACTGAGGGATAGGGTTCATGCTGAAGAATGGACATAAACAATCAATTCAATAAATCTCATTGCACAATATTTAGCAATTCAATAATGAGGAATAGAAATTTAATAATCTAGAACTCAACATTAAATTATCTCAAGAATATTAAAATTTAAGAATAGAACCCTAGATTACTCTTTTGCTAATTTGAAAGTAGATGTAGGGCTGAGGATGCCATGGAAAAACAAAGTTCTTGGCGAAGTTGATGAATCTCGATGAATGTTCAAAACCCTAGCTTTTTCTCCTCTCTAAACCTTGCTCTGAGGACTTAAAGTGTTAATGAACGTAAAAGAACTTATTAGCACACTCTAAGACCTTCACTAGGTGTAATAACATCATGGTTTAGGCTTAGAATAGGGGTTAAAACAACATAGCTTAGGTATTAACCACATATGAAACAACCAAAATAGCCTTGGCTTAAAAAGCTGATGGGTGACTTAATTGGAAGGTTGGATGGTTTGTACAAGGCTTCACTGGTTGTATAGGGAACTATCTAGAGGACCCTTAGTATGGAAGCGTTTCACGGCTAGACTACCTGTCATATACGGCCCGTACACTTGAAAATGGACCGTCTAATCCGTACAAGTGAGGCCAAATTCAGGTGGCCTTAAACGGCCAGCCGTTTCCCTAAATGACTAATGGTGCCCTAAACAAATTGTTCATGGTCTCGTGAAGGGTCCCTGACTTTTCTAGTGTTGTTCACTTGCCCCTGTTTCAAATTCGTAATTCAAATTCCTTGATGCTTTTACGTCTTTAATTCCATAATTTAATTTCATTCCTGACCTCAAATTCCCCAATTTCTAAGGTTTAATGTGTGTTAATTTGGCTCATGCTACAATTTATCATTTACATATGCATTGTTGATAAGCTTAATGTATCATATTAGTTGGCCCATTGATACATATATATGTGTTATTGGTAAGTTTTATGTGTCATTCCAGGCAGCCTATGGATACATCTATCCACGTTATTGGCTTACGGTTAAGCTTGAGGTTTATTCCAGGTGACTCGATGTTTGTTCTAGGCTTAGGATCTTCCATTTCCTTTGAATGCTACACTGTACCTTTGTATAAGTTAGTTTTGTGTGTGTGGATTGTATGTTTTGTGTGTATCTTGCTTGGTATTTTCTTGTTGCTCTCTTTTATACTATTGTTGTGCCTGAGCTTCTTCTTGACTTGCTAGTATCATCGTGTTTCTTTTATATAATTTATGTTTCTAAGCTCGATCGGCCTATGATGCCTACTCGGTACCCTATGTTTTGGTACTTATACTGCACTTCTGCATCTTTTTCAAATGTAGCTCCTAGTTGGAGCCACCCTTACTGAGCGTTTTCATCTCCTGTGATGGTTACAGACTTGGATTTGTGGTGAACTCTCGGTATTCAAACACATGTTGTTGTCCTTTTTTTCTCCTGACTCTCATGTTGTATTTTGGATTAGTTAGTTCTCTCTCTTTCTCGTCTATATATATGTGTGTGTGTGTGAGAGAGAGAGAGAGAGAGACTTTTTGTTCATATTAGCTCTTGTATAGGTGACACCAAGTCCCGGGGATTTCTATCTTGTGTTAGTTTGTCTCATGGTCACTTTCGGGCAGGTTTTGTTGATTTTGTATCGTACTACAAATATATTTGACATGGCCCTTCATTTTATATAGATTATCCTTGCCCTCCACTTATTGTTATTTATGTTTTATAAAAATTGTGTCTTCTGTATCTTGTTATTTGGGTTTAGGCTTGTCACTTGGTGGGTTGTAGTGGACACGATCAAGTCCCGATTTCGGGTCGTGACAGATCGTTGGTTGTCTTCAAGAGAGTGTGCACACTATCTATGTCACGTTAGCTTTTGGAGTGAGTTTATTCATTTTCAAATAGTTTATGGTTGGGGGGTTATAGGACCCCAGTTAAATTTAGGTGTCACTAGAATTTTTGTCATGGTTTAGAGGGTACTTATGTATTATCTCTAAAATATTTATTTTTAATTGTGGAATGTTTGATTGGAAACATAAACGATTGTAATGAATGAGCTATAATGGGCTTATTTAAAGATTAATATAGTAATTACATATACAATTTTTTTTCATATAATAATTACTGAATTACGAAAATATGAAAAAAAAAATTAGATTAATAAACTACGTAAAATTCAATGTAGACAAAGAATTGAGTACTATATAAAAGAAGAAATATTCATAATTAATAGGCTAGCGTACACTTAACTAACTAATATGTAGGAGTCAGACAGATGAATGACCCCATAAACCTTCCTTCTTTCAGTATACAAAGTCAAAATTACTTTTTGCGTATATACAATAGATATTGAATCCATTTGACCAAGGGTTATCTTTGTTCTGAGATGTTCTATGATTCTGGAACTAATATCTCTAGATTAACTTAGGCATCTTATTCATAATCTTGAAAGGATGAGGCCAAAAGAGATTGTTAGAACAGAGCCCGACACTTCAAGGAAGGTTTGTATAGTGGTTATAAAATAACTAAATATTTAACTTCTTGATTACCTGGTTATTTATATTAACATCGTAATCTAGAACTTGCAGGATTTCATTTTAAATACATAGTGTAGTGTGGGTCGAACACATATGTACTAGGTTTTGTTTTCTCTTCAAAATCACTCAATGGGTCAAATTTATCAATCAAATAGATATGTATATGAATGGGCTACATCAAAGTGGTAAGCCTATTATTTAAAAAAAGTATAATGTACAAAAATCTCATACATTTGGGGGCTAATTACATAGTATCTCGGAAGTTTTCCCAATTACAAAAATCCTACATTTTTCATTGCTCTCGAATATATTCTTTAGTTATCCAATACATTGCAAATTTTACATTACTCAATTGGTGGGATATGTCTGAAAGGGGTAGGGATCTATCGGATAGGGGAAGGATGTATCCAAGAGGGGATAGGGATGTTTCCGAAAGGGGATAGGGATGTACCCGAGAGGAGATTTTTTAAAAAAAAATGGAATGAAGTTTTAGAGATTATAATATCTTAACTTGTGTATTTATGTAATATTTCTTTAAAAAAATTAATCCGATAAAACAAAATCATATGCGGAAAGTCAAAAATTAAATAGTGAAGTAAAGTGATAAAAGAAATCTAGAGAAATCTTTGAGAACTATCTTCTAAAACCCTAAGAATAATTTAGGATTTGTAAAACTGAACCAAATCAAATTTGACCCCAAAATATTATCAAAAACATTTTAATCTGATTAGGTAAGGAAAAGACTAAAATACCGCTCATATTTTCGGCTAACTTTCCTTAAATGAGCAGCCTGACTTCAAATGAGCATATATCCCTCATACAAGCTTGAAAATTAGTAAAATTTGTGGCATTGTAAAGAGGATTACAAGACCTTTCATCTGATAGCTTATGGGTCACCTAAATCATCATGTACTGAAAGTTATGGTTGTTTGAAGTTCACCCCAAACTCATTACTTAAGCATAACTTGAAATTTTTTACATTTGGCTCCTTCCAAATTAGTTCTTTCTATTTTTAGCACTTTGAAATAACGCGGTGTTACAATATCTCCCCCTTGGAAACATTCGTATTTGAATGAACTTACTCTTAGTAGACTAAGGGTGGTAACATCTAACATCCAACTCAAACACTCAATAAGCAAAGTAACACAACATTTCAACTAAAATAAATTCCAAGAAAAGGATTAGTACCTTAAGTTGGAATTTCTCTGGACTCAAAGAGATGTGGGTAGTTCTTCTTCATATCTTTCTCAGCCTCCCAAGTAGCTTCTTCAACAAACTGATTCCTCCATAAAACCTTGACTGATGATACCTCCTTGGTTCTCAACTTGCAAACCTAATGATCCAGAATCTGAACGAGAATCTCCTCATCAGATAAGATATCTTTAATACCAATGTTTTTAGTCGGTAAACTAAGTGAAGGATCGCCCATACACTTCTTGAACATTTAAATGTCAAGCACCAGATGGAGTGTTGCTAACTCTGAAGCTAACTCCAACTCATCGGCTACATTGTCAATACTCTTAGATATCATGTAAGGACCAATATAACGGGAACTAAGTTTCCCCTTCTTACCAAATCTCATGACACCCTTCATTGGTTACACCTTCAAGTAAAACCAATCTTCTACCTCAAGCTCTAAGTCTCCTCTCCTAATATCAATATAGGATTTCTGACGACTTTTCTTTGTTTTCAACCTTTCCTGAATATTCTTCACTTTCTCCATAGCTTGATGAACCAAAATTGGTCCTATCAACCTAGCTTCACCAACCTCAAACCATCTAATAAGAGATTTGCATCTTCTCCCATAAAAGGCCCCATAGGGAGCCATATTGATGCTAGAGTGATAATTGTTGTTGTAAGAACACTCAATGAGAGGTAACTGATCATCCCAATTACCCTTGAAGTCGATCACACACGCCCTCAACATATCCTCTAAAGTATGAATTGTGCGCTCTGTTTGACCATCCGTCTGCAGATGAAAAGTAGTACTCAAATTTACCTTCGAACCCACACCTTTCTGGAAATACTTCCAAAATTGTGTAGTGAATTATGCACCTCTATCTAAAATAATGGAGACTGGAACTCCATGAAGTCTGATTATCTATTGGATATATAACTTGGCATAATCCCCTGCTGTAAATATAGTCTTTACCGGAAAGAAATGGGCTGATTTAGTCATTCAATCTACAATCACCCAAATCGAATCATGTTGCCTGTGAGACCGTGGTAAACCAGTAATGAAATCCATATTGATTATCTCCCTGTTCCATTCTGGAAGATCTATATTTTGGACCATACCACTGGGCCTCCGGTGTTCTACCTTGACTTGTTGGCAATTCAGATACTTAGCAATGAACTCTGCAATGCCCCTGTTTATACTACTGCACCAATAGACTTCTCTCAAGTCACGATACGTCTTTTTTGAACCAGGATGGATAGACTATCTGGAGCTATGATATTTCTCAATGATCCTCTCTTGGAGTTTAGCCACCTTGGTACACACAATCTACCATGATACCTCAATACACCATCTCCCCCTTATTCAAACGCCATCACTTTTTGCTTATGAACATTTTTCTTTAATTCAAGGAAAATAGGATCTTGATCTTGTTTCTTTTTCACTTCGATCACTAGTGATGATTCAACCTGGTTCATCACCACCACTCTACCTTCATTGGAATCCATTAATCGGACCACTAATCGTGCAAGTCTGAGCACATATTTGGCTAACTCTTTCTTGTCCTCCCCAACATGGGTGGAACTACCCACAGACAACTTGCTCAAAGAATCAACAACATTAGCCTTACCTGGGTGATAGAGAATACTCATTCCATAATCCTTGAGTAACTCCAACCACCTCCTCTGTCTAATATTAAGCTCTTTCTGACTAAACACATACTGAAGACTCTTTTGATCGGTGATAACATCTACATGAACAGGATAAGATAGTGACGCCATAATTTCTAAGCAAATACTACCGAAGCGAACTCTAGATCATATGTTGGGTAATTTCTCTCGTGAATCTTAAGCTGACCGGAGGCATAAGCTATAACTTTGTCATGTCGTAGCTAAAAATTTTGTAGCTATATATCACATTTGTTGTAGTGTAACCAGCCAATCCCAAGAAACTCCTAATATCTATTGGAGATGTGGGTCTAAGCTAGTTTTGTACTACCTCAATCTTCTGAGTGTCAACTCGAACCCTATCACCAAAAACAATGTGGCCTAAAAATGTCATAGACTCAAGCCAAAATTTGCACTTAGTGAATTTAGCATACAACTCTCTATCCTTGAGAGTTTGAAGAACTACTCTTAGATCACTAGAATGATCCTTCTCATTCCTTGAATAAATTAGAATGTCATCAACAAACACGATAACAAACATATCTGGATAAGGCATGAATACTATGTTCATAAGATCACAATTTCCACAAAGCCTTGCGTACCATTCATTAAGGTCAACACTAGGCAGTAGTCAACCTAGTTCTCAATTCCTAAAAGTCTTTCTCACAAGCTTTAGACCATTGAAACATAACTATTTTATGAGTCAACTTAGTCTGAAGGGGATGAAATAGATGATAACCCCTCGACAAACCTCCAATAATAACCAGCCAATCCCAAGAAACTCCTAATATCTATTGGAGATGTGGGTCTAGGCCAATTTTGTACTACCTCAATCTTCTGAGTGTCAACTCGAACCCCATCACCAAAAACAATGTGGCCTAAGAATGACATAGACTCAAGCCAAAATTCGCACTTAGTGAATTTAGCATACAACTCTCTATCCTTGAGAGTTTGAAGAACTACTCTGAGATCACTAGAATGATCCTGCTCATTCCTTGAATAGATTAGAATGTCATCAACAAACACGATAACAAACATATCTAGATAAGGCTTGAATACTATGTTCATAAGATCCATGAACGTTGTAGAAACATTATTTAGGCCAAAAGACATCATAATAAACTCTTAAAAGCTGTCTTAGGAGTGTCACTTTATCTTACTCTGAACTGATGATAGCCTGATATTAGGTCTATCTTAGAAAAACAAGTGGCACCATAAAGTTGATTAAAGAGATCAGCAATTCTTATAAGAGGATACTTATTCTTGATAGTAACCTTGTTCAACTGACGGTAATCGATACACATTCTAAGAGAAGCATCTTTCTTCCTTACAAATAATATCGGAGTGCCCCAAGGTGAACACTTTTGAATGAAACCTTTCTCAAGATGATCTTTCAACTGCTCTTTTAACTCTTTTAACATAACTACAACCATTTTATATGGAAGAATAGAGATAGGTTGAGTATTGAGAAGAATATCTATACTTGAGTCTATTTCTCTCTCAGGAGTGACTGTGGGTAGATCATATAGAAAGACCTTTGGAAACTCACTCACAACTAGAACTAACTAAATAGGTAGTGTCTCAACACTGAAGCCATTAACTTGGAATAAGTGATAGATGCACCCCTTGGAAACTAACTTTCTCTCCTTAAGGTACGAATAAAATTACCCTTAGGCATTGCTGAACTATTCCTCCACTCTATAATTGGCTCATTAGGAAATTGGAACTTAACTACTCAAGTTTTAAATTAACTGAGGCATAACAGGCATAAAGCCAATACATACCGAGAAGAACATCAAAATCTACCATGTCTTACATGACTAAGTCAGCCATGGTGTCCTTGTGATTGATAGAAATGGTACAATCACAATAAACTCTCTCAGCTAGAATAGACTCACCAATAGGTGTAGAAACACTGAAGGGCTCAAGAAGTTGCTCAGGAAGGATATTGAAATTCATACAAACAGAAGGAGTCACATAAGATAGACTCACTCCTAGATCTAGCAAAGCATATACATCAAAAGAAAAGACTTTGATCATACCAGTAACAACATCGTGCGAATTTTCTTTCTCTTGAGGACTGGTGATAGCATAGAAATGCTTTGCTCCACTACTTGTCCCTAAAGCATCTCCTCTAAGTGCAGCTCTATCTAGTTGAGCCACTGAAGAAGATTCGGCTCTATTTCCCTCATTACCACTACCTTGCCTATTCTTTGGGCACTCTATCATGAAGTGGCCATTCTAACCACACTTGAAACAACCACTGGATCCATTACAACACACTCATGAGTGTTTCCTACCACTCTTAGCACATGTAGGAGTCCTATTACCTCCTTTTGCCACACTACCCTGAGACTGTGCAGGTCTAGCTCTAAAATTTTGTGAATTCTGAATCTTTAACTCACTTTTGTTCCTTGGTGCAGGTGCACTAGCAGACGATGGAGCAAGTCCATTTTGCTTTTGTTGGAAATATGAGTGGTTCGCATTACTCTTCTACTGTCCAGACACGTTTCCAGTTGTCTTAGACTTCTTGTTCCAGAACTCTTCTCTATCTCTCAACTTGTTTTTCTCAACTTGATGCACATGGATCATAATCCTTATGTCCATGTCCCCTATCAACATTACAACCTTACCCTCTTAACTTGAAAGATGGAACAATCCAAAAACAAACAAACTCATCCTGCTCTTCATGTTAGCAACCATCTCTGAAGCATAATGGGAAAGATAGGTAAAATTGAGGTTTTACTCATGCACACTCATAGATTCCTTCTTAAGAGAGAGGAATTCTCTTACCTTTGCCTCTCTTAGCTGATGGGGAAAGAAACACCCCATGAAGGCACCCTTGAACATAGCCCAGCTTACAATTGGTACACCCTCAACTCTACTTTTCTTCCATTGGTCAACCACACTCTACCAACACCCTTCAGGTGGTATGCAGCTACTTCCACTTACTCAAAATCAACAACATGCAAAACATCAAACACTTTATGCAATTCCTCTACAAAGTTTTTTGGATTCTCAGTGACACTTGAACTGGGGAAATCTGGAGGATTCATCCTGAAGAACTCACAGACTCTGGATGTATCAGCCACTTACTGTTGATCCCTTCTTTGCAGACCAGCTTGATTGGCCACCACTTGACTCAACATCCGAATAGCATCATGAAATTCAGCATTAGTGACCTCTCATTAGGGATGCACTTTTGGTGCATTGGGTATCCCTTGATCCTGAGGATCAATATCTCTCCTAGCAAGACAACCTCGAACAGTTCTTCATGAAGGCATGATTTGAAAGATACGCAGAAGCATGAATTAGAAAGAAACTTTATAGAGTTGAACTTTATCGCACGAAATGAGTATGAACGAAGTGAAATAGTTCCTAAATGTCACAGCCTTCTAATTATAGATGTGGCGCGTTTCACACTGATAACTAGGAATCTATTTACAAGACTTCATAGACACACTAGGACTCTCGAACTTTGTGCTCTGATACCATGTTTTTTACGCCCCGAGCCTACACCCTAGCAATAGCCAACACTCGAGAACCATTGTTGGGCCTAAGAAAATCCTTGGCCTAGCTAACTCTTGGCAGAAGACTTACTCATAATTAGGCTGAAATCAAAAGCACAACTTTTTGTTAATGTCTCAAAGAAATACTCAAAATATTTTAGAATAGAAAATATTCAAACTGGCCTTAAGGAAAACTCAAGTCTAGAACATAACAACTGAAATAAACAAGACTCGTGAATTATTGTCTATCTATCTATGAAGCTTCTACTAACTAAGATGGACACCGGAAAAAGACCCACGATATCCTAATAAAAAAATGAAATAACTGAAAGTAAATAGGGAATCCTTTGAAAGAAAGAAGGCTCACCAAACGGCACTAGAACTCAACAAGACCAACGAAGTGCTGGTTGTTGATCTTGATTACCTGTATTTGCATCATGAAAGATGCAAGACAAATGACATCAATACATGGAATGTACGAGCATGCGATGGTAAATCTCTAACATGACATATGCTTGGACTGGAACTGAAGAAACATTTACCTCGTCTCAACACAACTCAACCTCATTTCAATATAAAGCAATAGAATTAATGCAGTGTAAAGAAAATCTTTGAAATAGTAGAAAACGACTAAATTTATTATAAAATACAATATAAACTCTATTTGTATGCAAAAATACAAAGTAAACTCTTTTTGGGAGTTTTCTAATCGACAACCATCACTATGAGTTATGTGATGATATAATGTCTAGCCCACGCTGCCAGAACTGTCCGATACTTTGCAAAGGTATAGAACTCCTTAAATAAGTAGATCCACTAGTCTATGTTAAAAATCAATAAGGAATCATCTAAAAAGTATGACCCTTTCTACCCACATTGGCTACATTGTTTGTGGGGGCTGTGAGTTGTTAGAACTCTCCCCATATAGGTGCTCAATATTACTCCCAAAATATAACTTAGCTCATTATATTTTAAAGAAAACATTTCCTCTTCCTCAACTTAGAGATTATTACTCAAAAGGTTTTCTCTTAAAAGAGATAAAACTCATGAATTCTTTTGGAAATCGGTGTTTCCTCTTTTTCTTAAATGTAAAAACATTTCTCTGGGGAATACTTAGTTGCCATATATCATTTTAAAGAAAATGAGCTCAACTCTACCCTTTCTCAAACTCAAATTCTCAAGTCTTGAAATAAGTTTTAAAGATTTGTAAAGGCTTCTTAAAATAACTCGAAGAACTCTCAAGACTTGACCCTTAACTCTATCCTTGAATTTGAATTATGGATTCAAGATTTGTGATTCATGTTATGACTGATCTATTGTTGTTTAGATGTGGTTAAGAGTAGTTAGAATCAATAGGGAGTGAAAGTACACCTTGAAAGGACTAAGACCAGTAAAACGATAGAAAAAAAAATGGGGGCAGGCGACCCTGGCGCACTGCTGGAGCGCCACACCAGACCTGCTGGTGCATCTGGGCACGCCGCACCACCCCTCCTGTCACAACCCAAGGGTACCCTCTAGATGTATCAAGGCGTACTCGACCCTGAAGGAGTCTCATACAAGCCCCTTAGCATATCATAACATAATATAATAGAAAAGTGTGGAAATTTAAAACATTTTTCATAACAATCGAAGTCTTTTATAAAAATGAAGCGGAAGTCTTTAACATTGTCTCAAACCATCTAAAATAACTTTGAATAACTCTTGGGACACAGCCCATACAATAGTTCTAAAAATAAAATAAATATAGAAAGGAAAAGTGGGGAAATCCTCGATGCTATGAGAACTCACCAAATCTTCAACTCCTTGCTTCTATTAAGAACCTAGCCACGGTGATGGAACTCAATATCAGTGGACCCTACATTTGATAAGAATGTAGGCAAGATTATGTGTTAGTACAAAATGTACTAAATATGAAAGCTAACATAACATCATAATAGCATAACAACATAATCTCCAACATAGATATAATAAAAGCATTATTAAACATAAGGCATAATTCATAACCATAAGAGATACATCATATTCATAAGCATAGTCAATACTTAAATCTTAATAACATAAGAGAACTATTTCTCAATTAACCTCAAAGCATACATGTGCAATGCATGGATAAGACCCCATAATCTCACCCATACTAAGTACCACTTTTAGGCCATCATAATCACACTTACCATCTCATCCTTAGCTTAATTCTCATAAACAAGGGAATCTTAACCTTTAGTCAAACATATCATGGTAGGAAACTATAACCACAATCCAAGCTAAGCATACAACATATAAGAGAACACTTCATAAGTAGCTTCAAGTTATACTTGTGCAATGCATAGATAAGACCCCATAATCCCACCCATACTAACTACCACTTTTGGCCATCATACATAAATGGTTACTATTCATCATTTCTAGGCTACCAAGGAATAGCACCATATTAGGTTAGACCAAGCTATCATCTATCTAACATAACTACATTATGCTAACCCAAGCAACCATGTAAAACATACTATCATGCAAGTCCAAGACTTGAGCACTTGAGTTAAGAAAGAGTAGAGTTGATTTCATTTTCCTTAAAATGATATATGGGAACTAAGTATTCCCAAGAGTAAATGTTTTCACATTTAAAAGAGGAGGAAACTGAGATTTCCAAAAGAGTTTTGAGCAGTTGGGTAACATCTCTTCTTTTTAGAAAATGATTTTGAGTAATAATCTCAAATCACAGAAAGAGTTATATTTTTAAACAAATGAGCTGATTATATTTTGGGAGTAGTATTGAGCACCAATATGGGGGGATTTTATACAACTCACAGCCCCCATAAACCATGTAGCCGACGTGGGTAGGTCATACTTTTTAGATGATTCCTTGGTGATTTTTAGTATAGACTAATGGATCCACTTAGTTGAGAGGTCTTATACCTTGGCAGAGTATAGAACAGTTTCGGAAGCATGCGCGAGATGTTGTACCATCACATAGCTCATAGTGATGGTTGTCGGTTAGAGAAACTCCCATAGAGTTATATTGAATTTTTATATACACATCGAGTACTATTGTATTTTTAAATACATTGAGTTGCTATCTACAGTTTTACAACTTTCCATATAAATTGCATCTTTTACTATTGCTTTATCCTTGAGTATCATGAGTTGAGTATTTTGACTTGAGTATCTTGAGTTGAGTATTTAGAGTTGAGTACCTTCGAGTTGAGTATCTTGAGTTGACATGTGCTTCAGTGTGTCAAGTACCTTATTGTTGAGTTTCACTGAGTTGAAAACTTTATTATTGGGTTGGTATCTAATAGTTGAGTACTTTTAAGTTGAGTAAGTTTGAGTAATTTTGAGTATCCTTGAGTTGAGTAAGTTTGAAAAGAGGTAAGTATGTTTCATTTTTATCAAGTTCAAGCTTATGTTATGCTTTAGAATTTCCCTTACATGCTCGTACATTCCATGTACTGAGCCATTAGGCCTGTATCATTTGATGATGCAGATACAGGTATTTAGTGTCATCAACAGGAGCTTCGTTGATACCACATGGAGTTCAACTTAGCTATGGTGAGCCTCCTTGCTTCCGGAGGGTTCCAGTTTTACTTTCAGCTATATTAGTTGTTAAGAGGTCGTGGGTCTTGTACCAACTTCCATCTTTGTCATTTAGAAGCTTCATAGATAGAATGTAGAGTTTCAGAAGCCTGTTCATTTATTTTATTAAATGTTTTAAAGACTTAAGTTTCCTATTATATGGCGAGTTGAATAATTAGTTTTATTCACAGTTTTTCATTTGTGTTAAAGCTTTGTAATTGAGTTTCATGAATTTTTAATCAGCATTTTTATGCTTTGTATGATTGAGTTAGTCTTCCACTTTTAGTCAGCCAAGATGAGGGTTTTCTTGGGGACCAACAATGGTTCTCGAGTGCCGGCCACGTCTAGAGTGTAGGCTTGGGTCGTGACAAACTTGGTATCAGAGTATAGTGTTCAAGAGTCGTAGGGTGTCTATGAAGTCGTGTCAGTAGGGTCTTGTTTATGGTTGTGAGGGCCCCACTTCTATAAATGGGGGACTACATACATTTAAGAAAAGCATCCCTTCTTTCATACTCTTAATCGTGCAATAGAGCTAAGTCATAGAGATTTATTCATTCTCGTGCGTTTCCCAGATTCATTCGACTACCCATCATACTAGAGGTGGTTCAAAAGTAAAGTGTAAAGATCCTTATGGATTAGTTGTGCTTAGAAAGAGTCTTGAGAAAGTCATGAGACTCCAGAGGGGCATGAGAGAAGCCCAAGAGTAAGTTAAGTATTCAGTTTCAGAGAAATGCATCCATAATTATATGAATCGTGCATTTGAGCTAAAAGTGAGTTGTACTATTTTCCTTAAGCCTTGTTTCAGTTAAGATCCTTATGAGTAGGTATGTTTAGAGCTTGGGTAATATTTCCACTCGAAAGGTAGCATGAGTTACGAGATCATGAGCAGTTGTAGTGAAAGATCCTAGAGTTAGAGGAAAGTATGCAGAGGTTTAGTAATCCTACAAAGGGAGATAGTGTTTTGAAGAGCTATATTACTATAGTCATGCACCTAGTAAGTTATTAATGAGAAGGTTTCCCTTATGGGTAGACTAAGAAATGATGAGTTGTGAAGTTTCCATCATAGGAGGTAGAGTGTGTTTTAGCTAGAAAGGAGCTTGTGATGAAGTGTCATTATTTAGGTAATGACTAAGTGTAAGTGTTGAATAAAAGAGCAAAAGTATTCATAAAGTGATAGATCTAAGATAGGCTTATGATTTGTTGGAGAGGGTCATGATGTTCAGAAAATTATAAAACTAATCAAGCAATGAGGTATATCATAGTAAACGAGCGATCGTACTGATATTGGGGTTTACTAATGAACATTAAGCTTGAATTTGAGATGAGTGTCATGATCCAAAACATGGTAATATAGGGGTGATAATGTTAGTCTTAAGATTTGATCTAGAAAACTTGACATAGAGTAGGTGAGGAATTGAGGTGACAAGCTTCAATAAATATGAGTGGTACAAGTGAGAGACTCTAACTTTTAGATAAGGCAGTGAAGTGTGGCTAAGTCATAAGAGTAAAAAGAAGCATTAAGAGGTGTACTGAGAGGGTACGTAATCAAAAAAAGTTAAGAAAAACACCTTACAAAGAGGTCTTAGTACCTGCCTATTGAGAGTTCGGTAGTCATGAAATAACCTTCTCCCGAGTGTTAGAGTAAAAGAAGATGCAGACCAGTTTAGAACTGATGGAATAGGTCCATAGCTTTCAAGTGTCAGCTTTAGACCTAACGGGGAGATGAAAGGATGACAAATGAAGTCAAGTGTTTGAGAGTACGATAGTAATGAGTTCCAAAGACTTTGGGTGATATCTTTTTAGAGGTACTTTTAGTAGTGGAGTGATGTTAAAAAGAGAAGGTTAATGATCTTATCATGATAGTGATGGTGTGTTTATTCTGTCTAAGGTTATTAATGAGGAGGAAGAAAAAGATGAGAATTTCTATGATAAATAGCTAAATGGGAGTCCTTAGTTGGTTTCAAATAGTAATGCGGACAATTCTAGTTAGTATGGCAGAGATGAAAAGAGTAACCCCGTCTCATACCCAGTCCAACCGTCATTCTAGGACAAATGATCCCAAGGGGGAGATATTGTAACACCTCACTTTTTGAAAGAACTAGAAAAACTTATAATTGGAAAGAAACCATTTTTTTTAAAATAATCAAATTTGGAGAGTTTGACAAAGTTAAGCTAAGTATGAGTTTTGGGTTGACTTCAGACAACCATAACTCATATCTCAGGATGCGTTAGGTGTGCTACTAGATACCATTAAAATATCTTTGAATTATATTTCCAACGCCACCGAGTTTGCTCAGTTTTGAGTTCGTATAAGGGAGATATGTCCATTCGAAGTTGGGCTGTCTAGATAAGAAAAGTCAAAACTAGATTTTTGAAGTGTATTATGGTCTCTTCACTACCCAATTAATTAAATTTGTTTTTGGTAATTACGTTGGGGACAAAAATAATTGGATTCAGTTTGCGCTTCATGAAAATAAGTTAGGGTTTTGAGAGAAAAAGGGAAAAGAGGAGAAAAATATGAGAGAATCAAGGCGTTTGTCGAGGTTCTTAAGTTTTGTCACAGATTTTTGCCATGGATTTGATCCCTAAGAGGTATGTAAGCTTCCATAGTGTTGGGTTTGATCACCCACACGCCAATCATGTTAATTTAAGCGTTAAATTCGTTCTAGAAAGATGAAGGTTTGATGTTCTTGAAATTGGCTTTCATTTTTTAGTTAAGATGGGATTGATGAGTTCTTGAGGAAATCGAGTCGATTTTAGAGTTGTGTTTGATTAGATTCTTGGGTTCAGGTATTGGGTATCTGAGTCTAAAGAGAAATTGAGAAAAAGAATCAAATTTAGGCGAATTGGGGTTAGAAAATGAGGAAAAAAAAATCAGACAAGGAACAGGTACCAGGTCCTGTTCCTTCAGTGTGAAAATTTTCTATCCAAGTCACGGACTCCACTGTTTCAAAATTATTTCGACCAAACATTTTAATTCATCTCCACGTCGCAGAATTGCTCCCTAGTCAGTGGTTTTCAACTGTTTCTCATGTTTAACTGTGTAAAAACACTCCTAAACATCACGAGATCTTTCCTATCACAAATCACAACCTTGAATTCATAAATCAAATTAAAGGTAAAGTTGAGAGTCATATTTTGAGAGATCTTCCAAACATTTTTGAGAAAGTCCCTTTGAGGCTTTTTGAGGAGTCTTCTATAATCTCTATAACTTGTTTCAAGACTCGAGCACGTGAGTATGAGAATTAGGAGAATGTATTCATGAGTCCACTTTATCATCACGAGATCCTTCATATCATGAACCATAACTCTTGAATTCATAATTCACATTCAAGAGAGAGTTAAGAGTAGAGCTGAAGAAAGTCTTTGAGTTCAATTGTGAATCCTTTGAGATCAACCATTGATTTGAGCTAAGTTTTGAGGAAGTAAGTATAAGAATGAGAGGAGTCGGATACATGAGTTCCATATTGTTATGCAGTCCTTAAGTTGAGTAGGTCATGCCCATATTTCTGCATGAACCATATGAGTCAAGAAATCTTCAGATGAGGACTAACATTGAGTCCTTCAGTTGAGTTGTTCATACCCATAATTTGGTATGAACCTTATGAGTTGAGCATTCTTGAAATGAGTAGTATCATTGAAGTTCTTGAGTTCCGAGTATCGAGTTTTTTGTATGATTATTGAAAACTTTTAATTGAGTAATTCACGTTCATCATTTGGCAGGAACTCTATTTTGAGAAGTCTTTTACAACTTTTTCTAAACTTGTTTTAAGACTTAAGTTAAGAAAGAGTAGAGTTGGGTCCATTTTCCTTAAAATGATATATGGGAACTAAGTATTCCCAAGAGTAAATGTTTTCACATTTATAAGAGGAGGAAACTGAGATTTCCCAAAGAGTTTTGAGCAGTTGAGTAGCATCTCTTTTTTTAGAGAAAGATTTTGAGTCATAATCTCAAACCACAGAAAGAGTTATGTTTTTAAACATATGAGCTGAGTATATTTTGGGAGTAGTATTGAGCACCAATATGGGTGAAAGTTCATACAACTCACAACCCCATAAACCATGTAGCCGACGTGGGTAGAAAGGGTCATACTTTTTAGATGATTCCTCAGTGATTTTTATCATTGACTAGTGGATCCACTTAGTTGAGAGGTCTTATACCTTGGCAAAGTATAGAACAGTTCAGGAAGCATGGGCGAGACGTTGTATCATCACATAGCTCATAGTGATGGTTGTCGGTTAGAGAAACTACCACATAGTTATATTGTATTTTTATATACACACTAGGTATTATTGTATTTTTCAATAAATTGAGTAGCTATCTATAGTTTTACAGCTTTCCATATATATTGCATCTTTTACTATTGCTTTATCCTTGAGTATCATGAGTTGAGTATTTCTAGTTGAGTATCTTGAGTTGAGTACCTTGAGTTAAGTACCTTCGAGTTGAATATCTTAAGTTGAGTATCTTGAGTTGATATATGCTTCATTATGTCGAGTACCTTATTGTTGAGTTGAGAACCTTATTACTAAGTTGAATATCTTATCCTTGAGTACTTCTGAGTTGAGTAAGTTTGAGTAGTTTAGAGTATCCATTAGTTGAGTAAGTTTGAAAAGAGGTAAGTATGTTTCCTTTTTATCATGTTCAAGCTTGTGTTATGCTGTAGAATTCCCCTTACCTGCTCGTACATTCCACGTACTCAGCCATTTGGCCTGCATCGTTTCATGATGTCGATACAGGTATTTAGGGTCATCAATAGGAGCTTCGTTGATACCACATGGAGTTCGAGTTAGCTATGGTCAGCCCTCTTGCTTACGGAGGATTCCACTTTTTTCAGTTATATTAGATGTTAGGAGGTCGTGGGTCTTGTCCCGACTTCCAATTTTGTCATTTAGAGGCTTCATAGATAGACTATAGAGTTTCATAAGTCTGTTCATTTATTTTATTAAATTTATTAAAGACTTAAGTTGCCTATTTTATGGCGAGTTGAATAATTTATTTTTAATCAGAGTTTTTTCTTTGTGTTAAAGCTTTGTAATAGAGTTTGATGAATTTTTATTCGGTTTTTTTTAAACTTTGTATGCTTGAGTTAGTCTTCCACTTGTAGTTAGCCAGGATGAGGGTTCGCTTGGGGACCAACAATGGTTCTCTAGTGCTGGCCACGTCCAAGGTGTAGGCTCAGGTCGTGACAAATACCTACCCAAATATCTCTCTCTCTCTATATATATATATATATATTTGGCCAAAGGATTGACCAGAACTTAAGGAGCTTGGGGAGGAGTTTTTTGTTCCGCATTCTCCCTCACATTCCTTCTAGCATAAGCTCTTCAAGTATCCATATCTTGTAGAGCATCGGACATGATTTAGAAGAGATACCTTATAGAGTTAAACTCTATTGTACGACTTTAGAGTAATGAAAGAAGTGGAGTTTCCTAAACATTTTGTAGCCTGTGATTCATAAATGTGGTGCACTTCACACTTATGAACAAGACTAGACTCGACATGGCTTATGAGACATCCTAGGACCATTCTAAACCTTGTGCTCTGATACCAAGTTTGTCACGACCCATGGGTACCCCCTAGTTGTAACATGGCGTAGAGAACCCCGAGAGACCCCATACAAGACACTTAGCATTCATAACATAAAAAATAGAATAAAAGAAGTAAAATAATAGTCCAACTCCAATAGTTTTTATAAGGAAAAGCGAAATTCTAAAACACTTATCTCAATAGACATCTAGTACAATAGAATGAAATTGGGCCTAACCCATCCATCATGTCCAAAGTTGAAATACAACAAAGAAACTAGAAAAATGAAAATTCATCCTCGAAACATGAGGACTCAACAAAGCTTGGAAACCTCATAATCAACCACTAGCCATGAAATTGAGAAACCTGACTGTCAAACTCTATATTTGGGGAAATATAGGCAAGAGTATATGTTAGTACAAAATAATGTACCAAGTATGATAGCTATGCATAAAACATTTAAATCATGCTAAAAGAGGACATTACATGATATGGAATTGACCAAGATAAAACATGATATAAAGGGGGTTAGGAAACATAAGTCACAAAACATGGTCAATGCAAGCTAACATCATATAAAACCTTTGAACACATGTGAGATACTTCTTGAAGTAACCTTAGTTCATTATTAATGTGGGAAGTAGCCTTAACCAACATAGAGACCATGTGAGCTATGACATGATCCCCTGGTGTCTCCCTCACCGAAAAGGGTTGTCCTACTTGCCAAGGTAAGAACCATAACTTCTAGACTAGGTGGATCGACTAGCTAATGTCTATCGAGACAATCATCTTATGGGGGCACATAGGTAATGGATAAGGATATTTCTACTAGAAACCCAGCCTCTACTAATGGGAGAGCTTCCATCTCAATATTCTCTTGGTGCTAAGCATAAATCCCACGGAATAGCCATGTCTTCTTGTTCTTATTATCCACGGAAAGGAACGTCATTTTGCCAATCCAAGCTTAGTCATCATCCATGGAAATGTATCTTTCAATAACCAATCCGAAATAGGTTTCATTAGGATAGCTCTTAATCTTTGATCCAATTAGGTGAGAAAACCTTTTAACCTTAGAATTCTTTATTTTGTGAGAAAACCTTTCAAATCGTGCTTTTGTGCGTTTATAAGAAAATATTTTCAATAACACATCAACATCATCATCATTGATACTTTACTCTCAAAGCACCCTTAAAACATTTGCATAGATTTCATAAGATCATGCATAATTCCATAATTTACCCTTTCAAAGTTTAAAATTCACTTTCAATCATCAACAATTAGAAAACATGGTTTAGATATGGATTTTATCATAAATTCATGTAAAGCTATCAATACATGCTTAATTTCATAAAACTCTTCCTCTATAATCAAAATCCCACATCATTTGATCATAACTTGATGTAACATCTCGCACCTAGAAACGACTATAAAGAGTTTAAACTATGAAAATATTGATTTTTGGAAAGAATAAGGAAATCTGGAAATTTTTGTCTAAGTTAAGAAAGTGAGTTTTATCCATTTTCAAACGGCCATAACTCCTATCTCAGAATGAGTTAGGAGAAGCTATTGATATGGTTGGAAAGCCCTTGGAGAGATCTTTCCAATTCCACCAAGTTTGTGCGATTTCGACATCATATGAGTGAGATATGCGTTTCGGAAGTTGGGCATCTGGATTGAGGAATGTCCCAATCCGAAATTAAGGAAGGGCAAAGTAGTCTTTTCTCTAATTTATTTCCTAATTCATTTTTAGGGATTTATTGGGGTAAAAACTTATTTTTGTCAGATTAGAAAAAAATTAAATTCACGCTTAGGGCTTGGAGAAAAGAGAGAAGAAGAAAAAAAGGGAGAAAAGCCTAGATTTCGCCAAGAATGTCAAGCGTTTGGAGTAGAATTTTACGGGGGTGATCCCCATTAAGGTATGTGAGATCTTTTAGTGATGGGTTAGTTCACCCACACACCAACTTGTTTCAATTCAGAGATTTTGGGTTGTTTACATGTAAAAAAGTGAAGTTCTTGAAGGATAACGTTAAGTTCTTGATTGGTTGTGTTGTTGAAGTTTCTTGTTGATTTGATTCGTGTTTTTGGGTGGATTTTCGAGTTAGATCTGTTGTAAGTTGAGAGTACTAATGACCCTAAGTGTTTGGGAAAAGAACTAGGGAAGATTGGATGGTTTAGAGATAAAAAACGAAGGAGAAAAGTCGGAGTTCACCTGGGGAAAGGGTGGGGCGTCGCGCCAGCCAGCGCGCCCCAAAAGGGTTTCTGAAGTTTTATCCTTGGGGCGCCGCGCCAGCCAGTGCGCCCCAGCATGTTCTCTGAGGTTTGGGGCCTGGCGCCCCACGCCTATCAGAGCGCCAAGGACGCCAGTGTACCGTATTCCTACCCCATCTTGTCGTACTTGTTCCTAAGCGATGTACCTATGTTTTCTAGTTGATTCCCAACACTCTAAGGTACATCTAAACATCATGAAATCATCCATAAACATGAGATCATGAACCTTGAGTCCATAATCCAATTCAAGGAAAGTTAGGATCAAAGTCAAAGAAGTTAAGAGTCAAGTCTAGAAGTTAAGAAACAAGTCAAACCAAAGTTTCTTAAAGTTTTAAAGAGTCTTTAACAATGTTTTAAATTCATTTTAAGACTCAAGTTTTCAAGTTAAGAAAAGAGTAAAGAGTGGAGTTCATTTCTCAAAAAAACTATTAGGGAACTAAGTATTCCCAAAGAAGTTCATAAATGTTTTCACATTTGAGTAAGAAATGGGAACATCGGTTTCAAGAGAGCTTTTAAGCTAAGTTTTGAGTAATTACCTCAATTCAAAGAAAGAGTTTTGTTTTTACAAACATATGAGCTAAGTATATTTTGGGAGTAGTAATGGGCACCGATATGGGGATGGGAGTTCATATTAACTCAAGTCTCCGTAAACAATTTAGCCATCATGGGTAATAAAGGATCATACTTTTTAGATGACTCCTTAAGATGCTTTTAGCATAGACTAGTGGATCCACTAAGTTAAGTGTTCTAGATGACGGCAAAGTATAGGACAGTTCTGGCAGCGTGGGCAAGACGATGTATCACCACTAAGGCTCATAGTGGTGGTTGTCGGTTAGAGAATCTCCCACAAAAGTTATATTACTTTTATATATAAGTAAAGTTGAGTTTTTTATTGCTTTATCTTTAATGAGCTAAGTTGTTTATACTGTTTTACAAGCTTGATATATATATTGCATGTCTTATTTCTTTATATTGAGTTCATTTATTCATGAGTTGTACAGAGCCAAGGTAAGTGTTTCGTCTTACTCTTTTCAAGCTTAAGTTGTTGTTTAGCATTCCAACTCGCATACTTGTACATTCACTGTACTGATGCCAGTTGGCCTGCATCGTCTTATGATGCAGACGCAGGTAACCAGGATCAGCATCCAACGCCTCATTGATCCAGTTGAACACTCAGAGACAATGATGATCCTCCTTGCATTCCGAAGGACTCTTTTATTCGCTTTCTAGTTTAGTTCATTAGGATGTTGTGGGGTTTGTCCCAACATCCATCTCAGTTGTTTAGAGGCTTCATAGATAGTTAGTAGCTTAGTTGTCTTTACATTATCATTCAGATGTTGTTTAAAGACTGAGTTGCCATTTTGGCTAAACTATTATTTCTCAAGTTAGGCATGAGTTATATTTTATTATGTTTAAGTCTTCCGCTGAGTTAAGTAAGTCAGGCCAAGGGTTCGCTTGAGGCCAGCAATGGTCTTTGAATGCCAGTCCCGCCCAGGGTGTAGGCTCGGGGAGTGACACTTGAAAACATGGGGATTACATAGGTTCATGGGGAAATCATCATAAAATCATAGTATTCCATAAATTCATGCATAAGAGATCACAATTCAATCATTTAAATCAATAATGAAGAGAACCAATGACAATTGATGAAAACCCTAACTCGGGGATTTCTAACTTTGAAAATAGAGGAATTTGGGAATTCCATGAATTGAAGAAATCCATGAATGAAAACTATCATACCTTGAAGCCAATTGATAATCTGCAATGGAGGAATTTAGACTTGACTTGAAATCCTAGGTTGAATCCTTCTTCTTCAAGCTTTCTAGAGAGAGAAATATTTGAGAGTTCTTCTTTTTGGTGAATTTGAATACAATGGGGTGAATAATCTAATTTGGGCATTGACATTACTTATATAGGGGTCTCAGTGAAAGGTAAAGCGATTTAGTACAGAATTAAAATAAATCTTAAAGGACTTTTAAGACCCTAACTTAAAACTGAAAACAACCCACGTTGGTGCTCGCCAAAGGCCACTTGGTGACTTGCAAAGTAAGCCTTTAGCTCGCCGAATTTTACATTGAGTCGACCTAGGAGCTAGACCAATTAGGCGATGGGAGGGGGAACTTTAGTGGCACGCCGAACGGAATAGCGAGCCTGACTTGACTCGCCTAAAGTTCCAGAACTCTAGATGCTGGAATTAGGCCAATAGGCGAGGAGGTTCCACTTGGCGGATCGCCAAGTTACTCGGCGCTTGTACCCTACTTCGCCTAGTCGGATAAGGAATTTATAATTTTCCCTTCTCTAAATTTGGGGTGTTACAGATAGTTTGTTTTGTCGTCATTTCTGTTGTGCAATTCAGATATTGATTTTATTTATTTTAGTGTGTCAAACCCTTTTATCATTTCTCTTATTTTGTGTGTTTTTCAAGTAAGGTTGTAGCTTGTGTTATATAGGGTTGTAACCTAAAATTTAGTTTATTGTCTTGTCGTCAAGTTTTGTTATCTTTTAGTTAGTATAATTTTCATTTTGCATCACTTTGATCTATTCTATTTTGCTTTCCGTATATACATCTCTTTTCAATTTAGTTTTGGTGACATGATATGCATGTGAAATTTGGTTTAATCTTAAAATTATATCTATTTATTGAATGAATACACCAAAGAAGTTGAAAAAAAATATTCGAGGAAATGAATAAAGGACTTAAACATTTCGACACGTTCTTTAATATCAAAAATGGTTAAAAGGAATAATTTCATCTAAAGACATATTTCATTTATTATTAAGAAGATATTGCTCAAATGGAGATTTTTAATCGACATGCATGGGAAAGATGATAGACATATCCATTAATACATATGTTGTATAGAAATATTGTAGAATTCTCACTTCTCATCTTAAAAGACATGTCTGTATTGACATTTTAAATAATTGATATGACGAAGACATTTCATTCTGCTATCCAAACATTGTGTAATTCTTTACTACCCCTTTTGAGCCTTAATCTTATTTTCCTTCATACCCCTCTTTTGGAACCAAAAAAACCAAAACAAAATTAGTCACACAAAACAAAAGGTCAAGAAAAGAGAATAGAAAAAAAAAGAGTAAAAAAGAGAGAGTTAAGAGTGAATAAAAAAAAACCAACAACAAAAAAAGATTTATGAACTACGTTCGACCATATTCTTGCTTTGACAAGATACGTATGCATTCATATTTTGAGGTTCGGTCCAATCCAGAAAATTTTATTAGAAAGTCCCCATTACAAAATTTGGGCAAAAAGAGTTTTATTTTATTTTCTTTTATTTTTGCTAAAAGAGTCGATTCCAACATTTACGAGTCTTAGTTAGCGTTTGGCCATAGATTTCCAAAAAAAATTTGACAAATATTATTAGGGTGAAAATTTGGGTGAAATTTCACCATGTGTTTGGCCATAATATTTGGGAAAGATATTTCATCTTTTTACGAAATTTGATTTATACACATAAGTTTTAAAAAATTTCAAAACTAACCAGATGTTTGTATTATATGACACAAGACTTTGTTACTCTAAGTCGATTGTTTATAATTTTCATCAACAACCATATCATCACTTTCATGTTCACTAAATATTCCATCACTACTTTGAAATTCACATAAAAAAATTATGTTAAACAACGCAAACAACCACTATAGAGGGTGTTCTTGTATGAGATAAAAGTTTGGTGTAGAATTTTAAATTATTAAAAGTTCCCAAATAATGAGACTTGGCCCAACTACTAGTTTATTCTAGTATTTGGGAATTTGAGTTATTTGCCAAAAATATTTGCTAAATAATGGAAAATTATATGGACAAACACTATTTGCCAAATTTTTCCCCAAATTTTACTTGGGAAATCTATGGTCAAACGGGTCCTTAATCATGTTACAAGTATCATCTTTGAGTGTTCATGCCAATTCCTTCTTTGTAATTTTGTCCAAAAGTCACACTACAATCAAAATAAAGACCTTCTAATCAATTTTTAACAATGACAACTAAAGAAAGCTTTCAGTGTTGATTATCGAAGAATGAAAAATATCATGTCATAACGAGTAAAAATGAGAGTCTTATCGATGAAAGTCATCGTAAGCACAGTAAGTCTTCATTTGGAGTTGAGAGAAAGAGAAAAATGAGGGAGTCTTATTGGTGAAAACATTCATGGCATTGTAAAGCGATGGTGAGTGAGAGACATAAAAAACGAGAGAGACTTTGTTAGTGAAAACCTTTTGAGGCACCACAAGTCGAATATGAGGCATGAATCTAATGCAAAAGTTGAATTATAGAAGTCTGACTTCAAAAAGTTGAAAGTTTGACAAAGTTGAAAGTTTGACAAAGATGAAGTTTAGGTTGATTAGACAGATCAGGTCATTTAATTCAAAATGTATGTCATGATCGTTAGAATTGACCACCACTCTTAAAGGAGTCTGTTTTTATTTTTATTTTCTCTCAAAAAAAGTCAAATATTATTTCTTCTTATTTTGTGTTGCTCAATTTGATATGTAATTTTTTTTCTTGAGTTAGTCTTCATCAAAACAAGCAAAAAATGATTTCAAAATTGCTATTATCTCTTCAATTGCACAAACCAAAGTTTGGCCAACACATCAAAGGTGACATGATTCCAGAAAAAATGATACGCACAGTAACTTGTCAACAATTGACAAATTTTGATATTTATATAAATACGAGATTCAATGATTGTTGAAAGGAGGAAATAATATAATAATGGGAAGTTTGAAGTTCTGAATAACTAGAGATTTCTTCAAGATTATCAAGATGGCGTGACTAGAAAATGAAAACAGTATACCCAAGTTGAAATCAGCTTCAAAAGTGGCAACAATTGGTGTAATGAGTCATTCAGTCGTTTTGAGTACTAGAGCTTTTTATTTCATAAAAGACTCTTCCGATAGATTCTAAATGGGTATTTTGGACTACTCGTAACTACATTATAAAATTAGTGGGTAGTTTTAATAGTTAATTTAGTTGGTGGTTAAAGAAGATAACATTAAAATTAGTAAGATTTAATATTTATTAGTTCAGAATTAGTTACCCTAGATAATTAAAAAGACTAAACAAGAGAAACACTACCGGCGGCGTCAACCAGAAGCGACTGCCATCCAGGTAATGCTTCAACTCTTTGATTTCTTTAAGTAATATGTAATGGGGTCTATTTATCATTAGTATGTTTCATTGTTAGTGGTTGGGAAAGAGAAATCAAATTGATAAGAGGTTGGAATTGGAAATTCCTTATATGCACGTCGGTTTATTTTAATTGGGGTTAACAATATTTAATGCATTGTAGTGGGTTTCATTATGAAGTTTGAGTTAGAGCAAAAGTGATTACATTCTGATTTAAGAAAGTTGATTGTTGAAAGGTTGGCAATTCATTTTATTTAATGATGTGTTGGCAGAAAGAAGTTGCAAAGTTCAATTTTAAAGGCAAGGTTTGTATTTTAATCGAGAAACTAATGCACATGGGGAGTTAATAATTATCTGATGATTGTGGGTTAAAAAAGAATGGAGTTCAACATTTGGCGGTGCAATTGGATTATAGTGTTGCAATTGGTTTCTACTACGAGTAATTAGTTTCACAAAACAGTGAGTTTGACTTTTTAAATTAACTTAATTACCATATTAAAAATCAAGATTTTGATAAATGGAGATAGGTAATTAAATATTAGGTATATTATATTATTCGAATATCGTTAAAGTTTTGTCAATTGGAGGAATTAAGACTTATCCTTAGGTTTGAACTTTAGGAAATTGATTATAGAATTAGGTGAGTTTTTGGATTTAGTCTAGACATAGAATAATATGAGTGTTTATACACTCGTTAACTTACAAATTATGCATATATACTTGATAGATTGGAAAGGTTCGGATGCATTGAGGAAAGGAAAAGTATTGGAGAAGTAGATTGTTTCACTTTGATTCTTCGGTGTTGATAGGTTATGGTTTATTCTATTTGATAGATAGACTCTTAATAGTGATTGATATGCATTGAGTGGTAATGTAAATTTTTCTATGTACTTGGTTGTTGTGGTTTCGATAATTCATTTGTTGGTGTGATTGGTCTTAAATCCCAAGACTGTGAATCTATAATCTTGAACTGTCTCTATCAAAATGATGGCTTGAATAGAGAAGGTTTTGATGAAATATTGTTAATGAAGTGAAAAACGGTGATAATGAATGATAAGTTATCGATATTTTGGATCGAATGCCACGAGCCGATACAGTATTTTGGATCGGATGTCACGTTCCAACACAATATTATTGGATCAGGTGTCACGTTCCGACACGGTAATATTAAAGGAAAACATATTATACAACTTAATGTACTCAATCTGAAAAACTTTATTCCTGAATGAGCTTGGTGTGGAGGCATGAGTCCTCATGTGTGCTCTCGATATTGTTGATTGATTACTACTTACTTTGGTGTTGTTGTCACTGGTTCATGTTGGTTGTTGTTTGCCACCTGCTAAGTGTCATAGTGGAAAGTGTCATAGTGGATTTTACATTATTACTTATTGCATATTAGTTTCTATTTTGAGTTGACCGATGATACCTACTCAGTACATGTTGCCCTGTACTGACCCCTACTTGCATTTTCTTCATTTTCTTTTGTGGAGTGTAGCAAGTGTACCATCGACTTCGACTCGCCCTCAACTCTAGCCAGTATTCAGCTTATCAGATTTCAGGGTGAGCTACTCTTTCTAGCTCGTGCTAGATTCTCTCGGTTATGGCTTGATGTCCTTAAATTTAGGATATAGACTATACTACGTATTTATTTTGGAGTCTTTCATACTCTATAGACTTGGTATTTTGAGGATAGATGTCCTTAAGTGATGACTCTCAGGTTTTGGGAATAATATGTAATAGACTCTAGAGGTTTCTTTTATTGGTTACCTTAATAAGATTGAGCTTCCACATTATGATTTGTATTTCGTAAGTTTAACAATTGATATATGTTGGGGTTTGGATTCCTTGGTTCGCCCACCTAGGATGTTAAGTGTGGGTGTCACTCATGACTCATTTTTGGGTCGTGACAATTGGAGCAATCATCCTCAAAGTCATGACTACAAACCGACCACCATTTTAAAACTCACAATTTTCTTCTTTTTTGGAACTTCCTAGTCTGAGAGCATTATTTTTTTTTATGTTTTCCTAGGATAAACACTTCCTAGTCTGAAATCTTTTTTTATTATTTTCTGTTAGAATAAACACTTCTAGTCTGAGACTGTTATTTTTATTTTCTACTAGGATAAACACTTCCTAGTCTGAGAAGTTATTTTTCATTTTCTCCTTGGATAAACATTTTTTAGTCTGAGATAATTATTTTTTATTTTCTTATATGATAAACACTTCATAGTCTGAGACTTTTTTCTCCCAGAATAAACACTTCCTAGTCTGAGACCGTTATTTTTTATTTTCTCTTAAGATAAACACCTAATCTAAGACCATTATTTTTATCTTCTCCTAGGATAAACACTTCTTAGTCTAAGACCGTTATTTTTTATTTTGCTCCTAGGATAAACACTTCCTAGTTTGAGACGTTATTTTTTTTTTTCTCCTAGGATAAACACTTCCTAGTATGAGACAATTATTTTTTACTTTTTATTATCTCCTAGGATAAACATTTCCTAGTCTGAGATGTTATTTTTTTATTTTCTCCTAGGATAAACACTTTCGATACTGAGACGTTATTTTTTATATGTTTTTCTCCTAGGATAAGCATTTCTTCGTCTGAGTATAGCTTTTTTTTAAAAAATTCACATTTGCTAATAACTCACAGAATTTTCTTATTGAAAACTGGGGGAAAATTTTTGTTTGTGATGGCTTTTCAAGCTTCTTCAAGCAAAACATGGGTTTGAAATTCAAGAACAAAGTTTCAACTCTTTTCAGAAAGATCAATCTCCATGATAGCCAGAATGAACTTCTTCAATGCATGTAGCCACCTAACTTCCTGGCATCTGCTTCTATTCAGCTATTGATCAACAAAACATGTAAGCATTCAAGAACATTTTAAATTGTCATTTTGAAGAGTGTCAAAAGCTCACTCTAAGTATCAAGTTAAGCCTCGAATTCAATTCAATATCAAGATACTCACCAAAAAACCAAGGTGATATCTTAAAGTCACGAATCAAGTCAAGAACAAGTGAAGAGTCAAGAGAAGTTGCATATTAGGAGCTTGTACTTTATTTTCTCTTTGATTATTAGCTTTCATTTTTATGTAAGGATAGGAGTCGTGAACCGGAGCCTCGATGGAACCTCAAATGACCTCTAATTCATCATTTCATCTCCTTAAACTACACACGACCTGATTTCCTTATAAACCATGATATGTAGGATATTTACAGAACCAAAACTCGATAACCTATTTTCCTTTCAAATAAGAGTCCAGTCAAAAAATCTCATGTTGTCTACTTCTTTGTCAGCATTCTCTTCATGTTTCTAGTCAAAGAGGGGAAAACAATACACATATTTTTTACCGAACTTGATGTTTTACACCTCTTTTAAGTGTTTAAACATTTCTTCTATAGCTAAATTAAATATTTAGATTTATCTTATTTTAGTAGGTTTGTTTTAAAATATTTAATAACTACAAAATAAGTCACATTTTAGTGTAAAATTTATTTTAAATTTCTTCAAAAGATAAGAAAATTTACCGAAAAAAAATATATGTGTTCTTTTAATTTAGCTTTAATAAATAAGCTAATGTTTCTTAATTATATTTTCAAATTAGCTATTTAGCTTTTCTTATATTTATTAGTTCAAAATAATTAATTAACATTTTAATTATTATAATTTATATATATATTTAATTTATATATAAAAAACCTTAAACTACCCATTATCCTCACCCCCACTATACCTAAACTACTTCCCACTCCCTTTACTCATTGTCCCACTCACATCACTACACCTACATCACCCCTATACATATCTCACCCCTATAAATACCAGCAACCCACTCCCGTACAAAAGGAATGAGGCATGGAAAAAGAAAAAGCAAGAACAAAACATTTTTTAATTCCTTTCAAATACACTACATTAATGACCCTCTAGGTCATATTCTTTATTTTCTAATCATTTCAGTGTTTAGAGCTTTCCTTTAGCAACCACAAGTCACTTATGACTTGCTGAGATTGACAGTTCGATCGTCGGATCATTCGTTTAGATTTTGTGCAAGTTTTCGTATTTTGGAGCCTTTAAGACTTGAGCGGTTGACTTCTGTCAAAAGTTTAAGAAAACGGCCTCAAAAAGTAATTCTGATGGTTTCATTAGCTCTAGAAGGGTCATTTTAGGCTAGGATCAATGTTGGTTCGAGCCCCAAAATTCTGGTGTGAGTTTGTGCCGTTAGGCCTTTTAACTTTGAAGCTTAAGCTAAGGGTTCACTTTGGTCAACATTCTTGGTAAATGTGCTCAGATGAGAATTATATCAAGGCACTTAGCTTGGAAATATCGAGTTTGGTCTAAAGCGACCTTCCGTGCAGTTCTTTAAGCTTTCGGTCTCATTTTGAGCCTTCTTATGCTTTTAAGCTTAAAACGGAACTTGGGTGTTGGACCCATTTTTCATTGAAATGACCTCGGATGGAAGTTTTGATAGTTCCATTGAGTCCGAAAGTCAAATGTAGTGCGGTAGCATTTCTGGTTTATTTTTATCTGGTACCGAACGAATTTCGAGGATCCGTTCGGAGACTTTGAAAAATACAAAATCTAGTGTTGTTGGTGCAGACCTTTAGCGACCAAAATTTAGTTGTAATGACCCTAAAAATGAACTAGTGAAACTAGAGCCTCACATGTGAGTTTAGAGTTGAGAACTTGATGAAATGATGAGAAATGACCGTGACGTCCGGAAACTAGTCATTTGAACTAGTGAGTTGTAAGGGTCAACTTTAAATGGTCATATCTTTTAGCTCAAAATTAATTAGGTGGACCTTTACCTATCCAATTAAAGGTCTTTGAGTCCTTTTTCCAACGCCACCGAGTTTTCCCAATTCCGACCTTGGAGTAAAAAGTTATGCCCAAAATATTGAAGCACTGTCAGGCTGAAAAAAAGGGCGAACTAAGACGGGAAGGGGTAGAATTTTTAAGTTAAGACTTTATGGGTCCTTAGTCCTTTTCCAAAATTGACCCTATGTTATTTTATTCTTTTCCTAGCAACTATAAGACCTTTTTATGACTTAATTCCTTTCATTTAAGCCACTCCTCTTAGGATTAAAAAGAAACCCATCTCCTTTCATATATTTCTCTCTAACTCAAGGAAGAAGAGGAGTTGGAGCTAGGATTGAAGATTTTGAGTGCTTCTTCTTCAATTTTCGTGGGTTTTCAACTTAGAGGTATGGGGATCCTTATCCTTCATTATTCTTTCTTTCAAGGAACCCCATCAAAAGGTTTTCAAGGATTTTCAAATACACACAAAAACCTATTTCGATTCTAGCATGGGTTCTTGCATAAAAAGGTTTTAAATGATGATTTATATGATTATTAATGGTTTTTAGAAAGAAATTCCCATGAACCCATGTCTTCTCAAATTCTCTAAATTTGGCCTAAAGTGGGTGTATTGATTTTGTGTAATTGATGGATGATTATTGTGTAGATTGTTGTGGACTGTTCATATATGTATTTATCTATGTGGAATTGTTAAGAATTGTTAGTGAATTGAAGGATGTGGGATGTTAGCCTTGAATGGACAAAATTGTGAATTGATCTTCATGTTGATTATTGGCTTATGCTTAGCTTAGCTTGTATAGTTGAATGTTGTTATTATCATTGTTATTGTATTGTTAATTGTTGGAATATGAGGATGATGAAGATAGCCATGGAAAGAGGGTAAGTTGATCAAACTTAATAAATATTGTATAATTGGCATGGAATTGAGTATTATGGCTTATGGCCTTTGGAAAGGGTGGTAAGATGACTTGATCTCTTAGTATTAATATAATTGTTATTGGTTAGTTTGATCCACCTTTGGTGGAGGTGGTTATTTGTTGTATTATTGTGAATTGAAGCCATGAAGGGCATTATGTGAATGTTATTATATTGTTGTATTATTATACACATATGAGGCTATATGTAAAGTCCTATATGAAGCTATATGTAAAGTTTTATGTGAAGCTATATGTGAAGGTATGATGTGAATGAGTTTTATGTGAAGCTATATGTGAAGGTATGATGTGAATGAGTTTTATGTGAAGCTATATGTGAAGGTATGATGTGAATGAGTTTTATGTGAAGCTATATGTGAAGGTATGATGTGAATGAGTTTTATGTGAAGCTATATGTGAAGGTATGATGTGAATGAGTTTTATATAAAGTTATATGTGAAGGTATGATGTGAATGAGTTTTATATGAAGCTATATGTGAAGGTATGATGTGAATGAGTTTTATGTGATCTTGTGATGATCCTATGTAAAGTGGATAGCATTGTGAGTTAAAGTATGATTTCTCATGATGTATATATGAAATGATGTTGGATTATGAAGTATCCTTAAATGAAAATGTTGTGACTTGGTTGGTAGACTAAAGTGTCCCTCCTTGTTACTTAAAGTCTTGAATGCATGAATGTGTGAAGTGGGCAAGAACTAAGAAATGGTGCCCTTTCTATAAATGCTAAAAGAGGAATTCTAGGCCAAGACTTGAATCGGCAAAACTAAGAAATGGTGCCCTTTCATAAGTCTAGCTTTCCTAAGTAAATGTAAAACCATGAAATCGGTAGACCTAATGGTGGTAGCCCTTCTCATGTGTGAAATGATGAACCTTGGACCGGTAGGCTTAAGGCACCCTTAATGAAAAATCGGTAGGCCTAAGGCACCCTTCCAGGGGGATTTAATGAGCTATCCTTAATGAACCTTGATCGGTAGATCCTTGTGGTGCCCTTCTTGGTAGATGTGTTATGGGTCGGTAGACCTAATGATGGTGCCCTCCTAGCACATACATGTGAATGAAATTACTTTATGGGAACTAAGGCTAAGCACCGAGTGGATACGGTTAAGATGGTAGCTCTCCCGAGTATGAGGCAAGAGTACAATGAACATCTTTTGATATCCCCTAAACCATGTGCCTACATAGGTTGTTTACTAGTTCTACCTTTGGCAAGTAGAACACCTTCCACGGTGTAGGGTTTTATGACACCGGATTCCATGTCTAGCTCGCATGGTCTATGTCGGTTAATGCCTATTCCCATCATGTGGGATGTGCACTCTAGTTATTGGAAAGGTTCTACAACGTGTAGGTAGTAGTATGGGATGCTATCTACACATGGCACAAGTAGGCTTTGAAGATACTAAAGTGAGTTCCCTAAGTCTAACGACTATTATGTGAAAGTCCCCTTATGTGCTTGAATGTCTCCAAAATGGTTTCTTAAAGAATGTTGGTCTATTGATGTTATGTTGTAAAGGAAATGTCCTTATCTAAGGTAATCTTGGGGAACACTTAAGTGTGCTTTAAGAGGTTGTATGGGCGGTCACTTCTTGTCTCACTCAAGTGTGTCTTAAGATTATATTAGGTAGAGGTCCTATGGTAATGAAATGACATGTGTTCTTTTAAAGTTAAGCATGGGATGTATATGGACATATGTTGAGTATATGTATGGTTGGCTATAGTCTTATATGTTAACGTTGACTTGTATTATGTCTCTTATACTTATAAAGGAAATGTTTTATCAAATGATATGAAAGCATTTACTTCCTTGAAAATGTCCTTTTTGGCATGTTTTTGCATGGTCTCCATACTTAGTACTTAATTGTGCTAACCCCTTTCTTTCCCTTTTTGACTAAAGTATAGGGATTTGGAGATGGTGACATGTCATGGCTACTTAATAGGTTTCTAAGTGTTGAAGATGAAGATTGGTGAGTCCTCATAGATTCGAGGACAATACCCTACATATCCTTTTTTTTTGTCTTTTTAGTAATGTTTAAGTTGTGTATGGGATTAGTCCCGAATTTTGTACTCTAAAGTGTTAGATGGTTTTGAGACATCATGTATAAAGTCTAGAAAGTCTTCCGCTTGCTATATTTTTTTTTTTTATGAAATGTTTTCTTGGTAAAGAAAGTTTTAAATTCCTTATGGGTTTTTTTGTGTCTATGCGATGAATGAATGCTAAGAGGCTTGTATTAGACCTCTTCGAGGTCGAGTACGCCGGTTATGACTAGGGGGTGCTCCCGGGTCGTGACAAACTTGGTATCAGAGCATAAGTTTCCGGGATGGTCTTAGGTTGTCTCAAAACCACATCTAGTAGAGTCTTGTTCATAATGTGAAGCGTGCCACATTATGAATAGGAGGCTATTGGGTGCTAAGAAAGTTTCACTTCTTTATTCTTTTAGTCGTGCCATGGCGTTTCTCTCTATAATGTCTTCCCTTGTTCCGTAGGTGATGGTCATTTGAGTGTAACCTCTGAGGAAGTTTAATGTTGCAAGGATTGAGGGAGAGAGAATGTTGGTTGTGATGCCAACTATGACTTGGTGACTTAGTAGGTGTGAGGTGAAAGATTGTGGTGATGACTTTAGTATGAATGGGATTCCTTTGTATATGCGTGTTGTTGGTAGTATCCGGCTTAGTCATGAGGAAGTTTTGTGATGTGTTGAAGGAATTTGTGAAATGTGTGGTGATTTAGAAATGCTAGGTGTAATGAGTATAAAAGCCTAGTGTTGTTTTGATCCGACCTTAGGATGGAAGGAGGTGAATTTGAAAGAACTAGTAAGAGTTTCTCCTAAGTGGGGGATATATGTGGTTAGATGATAGGGTCTTTAAGTGTGGTTGATGTCTATGAGTTAGGCTTGAAGGATGTTTTCATTACAAGAGGTTTAGTGAATTAAAGAGTTGGGTAAGAATAGTTTTGGTAAGATTGATGGTATGTTGAGTAGTGAAGTTGTTGAGAAGTGTTGATATCCTTACCTACTTCTATATATGCTTACTCAATCCTAAACAAAAGAGTTCCTAGAAGCTTGGGTTATGTTTTGGAGTCTTATGTGAAAAAGAGTTTTCCATGGTTTCCTTATGTCACGCATGTTTTAAATGAATTCTTGTTAAATGAGAAAATGAGTTTTCATAAATTTATGTTCCTCATGTTGATGTACATCTATAATGATTTGCCTAAATGTTGCATGAGTTGACTTATGAGCATGTTTAAAAGTGTTTTGATGATGTTGCCTAAAGTGCTTCTATGAGAAAGTTGCATAATGTGCATTTAGCATAAGTTGTCTATTTGCTTTATGAGGTGGTAATGTGAGCATGCTTACTTGAGTTTTGGAGAAGGTTGCATGATGTGCTTTAATGAGAAAATTGCATATTGTGTCCTTTGATGGTATGATGAGCATGAGATGATTTGGAGAAGGAAGTACCTCCAATGAAATGAAATGAGAAATGAGAAAAGATAAAGACGATGCATAAGGAGTTAGTAGATGTTGTGCCTACTTTCATGAATTGCATGAAGTTGTGTGGGACTTTCTATGTGGAGTTGATGTTTCCTCCTATATTTATGCATTTGTATTGATGTTGTATGCATGTTGATGGGCTGTTTACTTGAGTCATTAGCCCTTATACGTTTAAAGTGTCATTCGAGGACGAATGTTCCCAAGTGGGGGATAATGTAACGACCCTAAAAATGAACTAGTGAAACTAGAGCCTCACATGTGAGTTTAGAGTTGAGAACTTGATGAAATGATGAGAAATGACCGTGACGTCCGGAAACTAGTCATTTGAACTAGTGAGTTGTAAGGGTCAAATTTAAATGGTCATATCTTTTAGCTCAAAATGAATTAGGTGGACCTTTACCTATCCAATTAAAGGTCTTTGAGTCCTCTTTCCAACGCCACCGAGTTTTCCCAATTCCGACCTTGGAGTAAAAAGTTATGCCCGAAATATTGAAGAACTATCACGCTGAAAAAAAGGGCGAACTAAGACGGGAAGGGGTAGAATTTTTAAGTTAAGACTTTATGGGTCCTTAGTCCTTTTCCAAAATTGACCCTATGTTATTTTATTCTTTTCCTAGCAACTATAAGACCTTTTTATGACTTAATTCCTTTCATTTAAGCCACTCCTCTTAGGATTAAAAAGAAACCCATCTCCTTTCATATATTTCTCTCTAACTCAAAGAAGAAGAGGAGTTGGAGCTAGGATTGAAGATTTCGAGTGCTTCTTCTTCAATTTTCGTGGGTTTTCAACTTAGAGGTATGGGGATCCTTATCCTTCATTATTGTTTCTTTCAAGGAACCCCATCAAAAGGTTTTCAAGGTTTTTCAAATACACACAAAAACCTATTTCGATTCTAGCATGGGTTCTTGCATAAAAAGGTTTTAAATGATGATTTATATGATTATTAATGATTATTAATGGTTTTTAGAAAGAAATTCCCATGAACCCATGTCTTCTCAAATTCTCTAAATTTGGCCTAAAGTGGGTGTATTGATTTTGTGTAATTGATGGACGATTATTGTGTAGATTGTTGTGGACTGTTCATATATGTATTTATCTATGTGGAATTGTTAAGAATTGTTAGTGAATTGAAGGATGTGGGATGTTAGCCTTGAATGGACAAAATTGTGAATTGGTCTTCATGTTGATTATTGGCTTATGCTTAGCTTAGCTTGTATAGTTGAATGTTGTTATTATCATTGTTATTGTATTGTTAATTGTTGGAATATGAGGATGATAAAGATAGCCATGGAAAGAGGGTAAGTTGATCAAACTTGATAAATATTTTATAATTGGAATGGAATTGAGTATTATGGCTTATGGCCTTTGAAAAGGGTGGTAAGATGGCTTGATCTCTTAGTATTAATATAATTGTTATTGGTTGGTTTGATCCACTTTTGGTGGAGGTGGTTATTTGTTGTATTATTGTGAATTGAGGCCACGAAGGGCATTATGTGAATGTTATTATATTGTTGTATTATTATACACATATGAGGCTATATGTAAAGTCCTATATGAAGCTATATGTAAAGTTTTATGTGAAGGTATGATGTGAATGAGTTTTATGTGAAGCTATATGTGAAGGTATGATGTGAATGAGTTTTATGTGAAGCTATATGTGAAGGTATGATGTGAATGAGTTTTATATGAAGCTATATGTGAAGGTATGATGTGAATGAGTTTTATATGAAGTTATATGTGAAGGTATGATGCGAATGAGTTTTATATGAAGCTATATGTGAAGGTATGATGTGAATGAGTTTTATGTGATCTTGTGATGATCCTATGTAAAGTGGATAGCATTGTGAGTTAAAGTATGATTTCTCATGATGTATATATGAAATGATGTTGGATTATGAAGTATCCTTAAATGAAAATGTTGTAACTTGGTTGGTATACTAAAGTGTCCCTCCTTGTTACTTAAAGTCTTGAATGCATGAATGTGTGAAGTGGGCAAGAACTAAGAAATGGTGCAATTTCTATAAATGCTAAAAGAGGAATTCTAGGCCAAGACTTGAATCGGCAAAACTAAGAAATGGTGCCCTTTCTATAAATGCTAAAAGAGGAATTCTAGGCCAAGACTTGAATCGGCAAAACTAAGAAATGGTGCCCTTTCATAAGTCTAGCTATCCTAAGTAAATGTAAAACCATGAAATCGGTAGACCTAATGGTGGTAGCCCTTCTCATGTGTGAAATGATGAACCTTGGACCGGTAGGCCTAAGGCACCCTTAATGAAAAATCGGTAGGCCTATGGCACCCTTCCAGGGGGATTTAATGAGCTATCCTTAATGAACCTTGATCGGTAGATCCTTGTGGTGCCCTTCTTGGTAGATGTGCTATGGGTCGGTAGAGCTAATGATGGTGCCCTCTTTAGCACATACATGTGAATGAAATTACTTTATGGGAACTAAGGCTAAGCACCGAGTAGATACAGTTAAATGGTAGCTTTCCCGAGTTTGAGGCAAGAGTACAATGAACATCTTTTGATATCCCCTAAACCATGTGCCTACATAGGTTGTTTACTAGTTCTACCTTTGGCAAGTAGAACACCTTCCACGGTGTAGGGTTTTATGACACCGGATTCCATGTCTAGCTCGCATGGTCTATGTCGGTTAATGCCTATTCCCATCATGTGGGATGTGCACTCTAGTTATTGGATAGGTTCTACAACGTGTAGGTAGTAGTATGGGATGCTATCTACACATGGCACGAGTAGGCTTTGAAGATACTAAAGTGAGTTCCCTAAGTCTAACGACTATTATGTGAAAGTCCCCTTATGTGCTTGAATGTCTCCAAAATGGTTTCTTAAAGAATGTTGGTCTATTGATGTTATGTTGTAAAGGAAATGTCCTTATCTAAGGTAATCTTGGGGAACACTTAAGTGTGCTTTAAGAGGTTGTATGGGCGGTCACTTCTTGTCTCACTCAAGTGTGTCTTAAGATTATATTAGGTAGAGGTCCTATGGTAATGAAATGACATGTGTTCTTTTAAAGTTAAGCATGGGATGTATATGGACATATGTTGAGTATATGTATGGTTGGCTATAGTCTTATATGTTAATGTTGACTTGTATTATGTCTCTTATACTTATAAAGGAAATGTTTTATCAAATGATATGAAAGCATTTACTTCCTTGAAAATGTCCTTTTTGGCATGTTTTTGCATGGTCTCCATACTTAGTACTTAATTGTGCTAACCCCTTTCTTTCCCTTTTTGACTAAAGTATAGGGATTTGGAGATGGTGACATGTCATGGCTTACATGATCCCCTTTCAGTTGTGGATTACATGATCTTTCTTATTTTTATTAAGATTGATTCGTGGTTGTCTTAAACTAGACAATACATTAGATGTTTTAGGTTTTGTTATATCGCCTCGTAGTTATGATTTGCTCCCTTTAGGGCTTGTTTTGGGTCATTCTTCTTTCGTTGATCCTTGCGACCTTAGTGGTTCGTTGTAGCCGTGGGTTGGTCATAGCTTTGCGCATTCTAGGACTTGATCGGTCTAATCGGGGTAGGGCGTTGTCCATCAGGTTTGCTCCCTCGTTACTGATTTGAAATCTCTTTTTGATCCATTTGCTTGTTAATTAGCGGTGCATTGTATCCTTATTGACCTTATGAGTATACTGTTGGGCCCGAGGCCGTAAGTGAGGACTAGTTGGATTCAAGATTAGTAGTCTTTGTTTTGGTAGTGTTGGTTCATTGACCATATTTTGTTCTTTGCTAGTCCCCAGGTTGGGGTTATCAGACTTAGTTGTACCTATGGAGAACTTGTTCACTAGCCTACAACCATCATGGGACCATTATGAGAGCTATTCATGTAGATTAGTCTTATGTCTTACCGGCTCCTTGATGCTTATCGTGACCAATGACACTAACCTACGGTATGAGTGTCTACGATCGTCAATAATATAGTAACCCAACTAAACGTTGGGGTCATGTCCCAAGGGAGTGGTTTTGAGAATTGATAGAAAAATAAAATTAAGCTTTAACTAGTCGTAGCTAAAGACATTAACGAATAAAAACATAGTAAATTAAAGGGGGTGACACAAAAGTGTCAAATATCAAATGGGGGTTTTGTCACAAGTAGTAAAAATAGCAAAAATTAACAAGAAAATCAAGTATGGGAAAATGTTCTTTGGGTGTGACCGCAATACAAGTTGAGATAAATCGTTGGGTACATGCTTTCAATAGGAAATATGTGCAAGATAATAGTGACTAGGCTAAGCTTTAGATGGGTTCCTCTCGGACACCCATTTGCCGCATGAAGACCAGCCTACGCCTTACCCCACTCACTCTCTCAAGATGAGTGTTTGGATATGGGACTAGGGCTCACCCTCTCGGGCTGAACCTCATGTCGACCCACTCCTTAGGCCATCAGTCTAGTGGTCTTGGTTTCACGACCTCCCTCTTGGACAAGCTGAAAACACATGGGTGGTTTTGTATTTGCAACTACAAACCCATTAAATTAAACCACAACCACTAGGTGAAATGACCATTAAAATACATCTAACCTATCAGCAACACATATTTGCTAAATCACACCCCAAGAATGGGGGTTTTTAGCCACACATCAAGAAATAACAAAATACACCTAAAATGATACTAAAATCAAATGGGTATAAGAAATTAAACCTTGATTTAAGCAAAGGAAGAAGAATGGAGAAGATCTACTTCCAACTTGGGGAAGATGCAATCCTTCTCTCTTCAAGTCTCCCACAAAACCCTCTCCAAACTTGAGAGAAAAATATCTAAAAAGTAGTATTCTATTTTGAAAATTATAATAATGGTTTAGGACTTCTAAAATTAATAACAAGTTTAATATTTATAGCCATCAGAAATTAGTGCTGGCAGATAGCTCGGCGAAGTTTGTCTAGTATGCCGAGTGACTCATCGCGTTTAGTGCTTCCCTTCTGTTTCTTCACGTTCTGGACCATTGGGCGGTATAGTACTTCTTCGCGGAACTATTCGACGAAGTGCCTACTGCTCCTTTCATCACCTTTTTTATCCTCTTCCTTCAGGGCTTCGCATACTGGAACAAAGGGCGGAGTCTGTCCTTTCGGCGTATCGTCGAAGATGCTTAGCGATGCGCAGGCTTCAGCTTCTTCGTTCTTTCAAGCCTTATTGTTCCTTTTTGCGCCTAAGTGTTCATGCTTCTACTAAAACTTCAAATACCTGAAACTTAAGAGTTTTCATCAGATATTGCGACAAAATAAGCATTTGAGGACACTATTTATATCAAAATAAAGCCCTAAATGAGTCCAATTTGTGGACTCATCAACACCCCCAACTTAAACTTTTGCTTGTCCTCAAGCAAACTTGAGTTCATCCGTTCAAAAAGGGTGTGTCTCAACAATGCTACACAAGACTTAATTATGAGTGTACAACTCAATTTACTTATGCAAGGATCAATTATGTACTCGAAGATTCAAATTGTGACACCCCATTACCAAAGATTCTCATGCTCGCAATACTTGCTACTTGCTACTTGTGCAAGTTCAAGCTCAACAAAAAGTATCTAAATGCCCTCACATAAAGAATGATTCCATATTCACACACAGAGGTTAATCAATTCAAGATCAGGAATCAGTTGCAACGCTCACACTCAAAAAGAGGAACACAATGCATGTTTTCACCCATAGGTTTGCCCTTATTTCCCAATCGACTTTCGATTCAGCTTACTCAAGATCAAAGAGGTCTTTCTAAGGCTTGTAATGGGGCTGAGTGCAAAGGTATGGTCATTTAGGCTCAGTGACTTTTTCCTTGTGAGATGTGGTATTCTCAAGGCATTCCCTTCTTTTCCTCTATCAATTCTTTTTTCCTAGTGCTTCTAAGTCACCTTTTTATTCACCATCATGGATTTCTTGGGACCCGATATCCTTCGTAATTTATTTTTTTTTCTTTTTTCTTTTTGAATCGAAAGGGTTCCATTTTCATGCAATACCATGGGTTAAGGGGGACTTCTCTTACACTTTTTTACTTCTCCTTTTCCTTTTCACCACACCCCCAACCTAGGCTTTTGGCCTAAGTTGGCTATTCGCTAAACCACAAATCAAGAGGATTATAGGTAGTGGGTCATGTAAGGTCTAGGGTTCATCAAGGTTCTTCCAAAGAAAGGTAAGGCTCAAAGGGTGTTCAAAAGAGTTTCACACGCTCACGGGTAGGCCACAAAAGAGGTATATGTCAAATTTTGGCTCACACTCTTTAAAGTGCCTAAGATCATCTCAAGAGGACACCTTTCTAAATCAATCAAACTAACATGGAAAATTCTAGTTTTATACATGCATAGATCAAAGCAAGCTAATCACACAAGGCATTGACACTTAAGTCAAACAAAACTACACACTTTCGCTAGTGTGCAATGCTCATTACAAGAGAATCAATTCAATAAATGGCTAATCACAACGAGATGCAAAGAGTTCACATATTGTTTATGCAACTTCATTTGGCCTCGTTGTAGCCGCGCATTCATGTTCGTTCAATTGAGAGAACTATTTAAGTCATCGGTATTGATCGAAACCGAGACTCAATTTTATACAAAAGAATAGCCACATTCAACTTACAAGGGGTGGCACGAATGTGCGAAAAATTCAAAATTTTTTGGAAGGGTCAAAATATCATTTGCAATTAAAAACAAAAGAGAGCCATGAGCTCAAAAATCCACAAAAAAGCAGTGTTGACAACATTTAAAGACAGAACAACCCAATTATATACATAAAACACATTATCAGCACAAAAAGTGTGGCCTCACCCCACCACAAATAAAAAGTGTTTGTCGTCAAATTAAAATAAAAGTACCAAAAGTAAAGAGTATAATAGGACAGAGAGGGGGGTGAAGAAAGGTCCTATCTATGCAGTCTCTCTCTCTGTCGGGGTCTCAGTGTTTGAAGAAATAGTCTGTGTATGGGCATCAGTGCCCGGTGCGGCCTCAGACTGAATAGCAATGCCAGATTCGTGAGGAGCTGCTGTGGGCGTCTCAATTAGCAATGTCTGGATAACCGGTTGCACAACTGTCTCTATAAGATTTGGCAAATATCTTAATAAACCCTCATCTCTGCTCTCTTGTGTCTCCTCAGCATGCACTGCTATCAACTCCTCATCGGTCTCTGCATCCGACTCTGCATGTACTGCACCATCCCCCTGCATATCTGTGGTGGTCCTAGGAACATCCTCATCATCTAACCTCTCTATGAGTGAAGTGAAATCAGTAGACTTAAGATAGTCTACGTCTCGTCTCAAGCTCGCAACATCAGCTTTTAAAGTCGTCACCTCAGAGGCTTCCCTTTGTCTACTCTCGCAAGCAGTGACTCTCACTGTCAAGTCATCCACAGAGGTCTGAAGTGGGGTAAGTGCTGCTAGTATGGCCCCATCTTTAGGATCATGGCTTGAGTGGTCTTGGCAGGATGGAAGGATGATGAGGTACATGGAACCTGTGATGAAGAAGAAGAAGGAGTTGGTATACCTAAGGGCTCAAAGCCAGTAGTAGGCGCAGGTGTCTCGGCTGATAATGAGTCAATATTGACCTCTGGGGAATTATCGGCTGGGGCTGCTCTTCTTCTGTCAACCTCCTCTCGCGTGAATTCGGCCTCTATGCACTGGATATCGGTGGAGGAAGACGGTGTGACCTCTATATCGCTAGCAGGATCCCATGGTACTTTGGCACGTCGACATAACTTAGTAATCAGAACAAGAAAGGACGTCAGTGTCTGCTTGGCTCTCACAACCATCTCCTGTGAAACTAGCAGTCCCAAGTCAATCTGCCTCCTGGCCATGATAGAACCAAGGCAAGCCGCCTTAGGATGACGCAGAATGGACTTGTTCTGGGATGGCATGATAGTGCTGCTGATGAAGCCAAACCAGTACCGGGAAGCAATGTTCATATCCCTCTTCTCAATAGGAGTTCCTGCATACATCCACCTCGGGGTAATGTCAGAAATCATCGGAGCTAGCCAACCCTTTAGATCATCTAGGGACAAAACAATAGGAAAACCCTGGTAGGGTAGTACCGAGTGCAGTGGTCGACCCAATACAACATTAATATGCTTGTTGTGACACTCGACTTCCTTGCCTCTCACCATGACCGAGTTCACTGGTCGAAACTCACTAGCCTTTTTCTTATTTTTCGGGACCAACTCCCCATAGGCTAAGTAGAATTCCCGGACCCAGGAAGGAATGTAAGAGCCCCGCGGCTTGGTGTATTGTTTAAACTCATGATATCTGAGTGTGTCAAGCACATTAGCATGCTTACCTTCAAAACCCTCTACAGATAGTAACTTTTCTTCTAGAATGGTTCGTAAACCATCTCATTTTAGTCTATTCAGCAACCTGGGTGGAGGTTGAGCTACAGGTAGTGCAGGAGCCACTGGAGATGGTGCTGGAGTTGGCACTAATTTAGTAGTCGGGGGAGTGGTAGCTGAAGGGATTCCGATAGCTGTGGGCTGATTTCTAGCCCTAAGTTCTTCCCTTCGATTTGTCAAAGGTTGATCATCCTCTGGCTCAGAAACAGCTGGTTCAACATTTTTGCCCTTCCTAGCGATGTGATTTTTTCGTTTGCCTTTATCTCATGGTGGGATATCTTTCTTTCTTTTCTGTGAAAGTCATGATCCTCCTTCATTGATTGTAATTCCTATTGCCCTTTTCTGAGGTGGTGCGTTTAGGTTTGTGCGTACCATATCTGCAAAAGTTTGTGATTAGTCAGAAGAACGATCACACTAAAACACAGAAAATATGAAGCAAAAAGGTTCGTCGATCAGTCGGTGAATCACCAAATCTCTTTAGCGAGCTAGGTCGAACTCGCCAAAGGGATTAACTTGAAATCTAGGCAAATAAGCGATGAAAAGTCAATTTGGTGAGACGTCGACTACCTACGACGACTACGGATGTGTCCACCGAAAGTTACAGATCTCTCAGCACTATGGTCATGAATGAAGAGCGATTTAACACCAGTAGGCAAACCGCCGAATCGTTTCGCGAGCACGACCCAGCTCGCCGAATAATTCAACGCATATATTTTTCAACCCACTTCTTAAAATCGACATTTTAAGCCTTGGAAACGAAATCAAAGCATGCATACACGCAATTCACTCAAGACTCATACTTCCCATCATCCAGGAATACTCAGACTTCTTCTGGTCCTGCCAAATTTTGGCCATTTACCTACGATTACCCTTAAGAATATTGTCACCCATTCCTTCTTTGAGAAATTTTCATTATTTATCACAAATGCGAGCTATTTAGGTTTTACCCAACAAATATAATGACTATCAAACGGCACCCACTTCAATTGCAATCAAATTAAAGCACAAACAACAAGGCTTTCGACTATTAATATATTTCAGGTAACTAAGTTCGGGTTACACATAGCATATCAACTTATTTCTATCAGAGAGGCCCAGCACACATCATCTTGATACTACAATTGCAAAAGAGTGCAAAAACTTTTAAGATAAATTCGGGGTTTTATGGAGTAACCTTTAATGCTGATCAAATTTCTTTTTTTGAAATGCTAGGCAACAAAGAGGTCCGAGCTCAAGCACTATTCACCAACTAAAATACTAATGGAAAGGTAAAAATCTAAGAAAAAGTACCTTTTGTGTGATTTTGAGGAGTTTGAGACGACGGAAAGTGAGAGATTTAAAATTTTTGACCTTTTGCCTTTATATAACCGTTCAGTTCTTGATCATTCGGCGACGTTAGTCTTATCGCCAATAAACTCAGCGACGTGCCGAACGCATACCTACTTAGCTGAGTTTTACAGGACGTCCCTTATTTTGGGGTCCCAAAGGCGAATTAAGTCGGAGTTGATGATAGATTCGACAACTCGCCCACTGGGTCCTTGGCTCACCAACTTGCACTTCTCAACACCTTTCTCATTTTACCCTACAAAATCAGCACACCATTATTCGAACAAACTAATTAAAAGTAGTAAAACCTTAGGTTGCCTCCCAAGAAGCATCTTATTTTACGTCGTGTCACGACGTAAGTTCTGTCTCACTCTCTGTTATTGAGGTTAGCCCTACTGTCACTATGGGGCCCTAATATATCAATTGGGTGGAGATGAGGCACTGCAAAACTCAGGAATGACTTGATTAGTTGGATTGATCTAGAGTGAGATCCAATCATTTGATTCAACACTTCAATATTCTCCTTCATTTCTTCCAAAACCCGATCTTGATCGGTGATCTTTTGGAGAATGATTTGAAGTGTGTCCTCGACATGATTCTTTTCCCCATTTCTAGACTTTCTCCGCTCATGAGGAGGTATGTACCTCCCCCTGTTATTGCATTGGACTTTCACCTCTCAGATTTTGGTGGCTAAGTCGTTTAGCTGAGATGCCAATTCAGCCAACATGAGGTCCTTTTGGACTCCTTAGCTCATTTCGACCAATTTTCCACTACTCTGCTGAGCATGCTCATCTAAATGGTCAATTCAAGGAAAAACAAAACTAAAAGTAAAGTTAGTAAACTATAACTAGGAAGAACAAAGACTTTATTAATATAAAAATTCTCAAATAACACCATTCCCCGGTAGCGGCGCTATTTTGATGCTTATCGTGACCAACGACACTAACCTACGGTATGAGTGTCTACGATCGTCGATAGTATAGTAACCCAACTAAACGTTAGGGTCGTGTCCCAAGGGAGTGATTGTGAGAATTGATAGAAAAATAAAATTAAGCTCTAACTAGTCGTAGCTAAAGACATTAATGAATAAAAACATAGTAAATTAAAGGGGGTGACACAAAAGTGTCAAATATCAAATGGGGGTTTTGTCACAAGTAGTAAAAATAGCAAAAATTAACAAGAAAATCAAGTATGGGAAAATGTTCTTGGGGTGTGACTGCAATAAAAGTTAAGATAAATCGTTGGGTACATGCTTTCAATAGGAAATATGTTCAAGATAATAGTGAATAGGCTAAGTTTTAGATGGAAAAATTTTCCCTCTCGGGCAACTTACCCCGTTTCAAATGGGTTCCTCTCGGACACCCATTTGCCGCATGAAGACCGGCCTACGCCTTATCGCACTCACTCTCTCGATCTGAGTGCTTGGATATGGCACTAGGGCTCATCCTCTTGGGCTGAACCTCATGTCGACCCACTCCTTAGGCCATCAGTCTAGTGGTCTTGGTTTCGCGACCTCCCTCTCTGGCAAGCCGAAAACACATGGGTGGTTTTGTATTTGAAACTACAAACCCATTAAATTAAATCACAACCATAAGGTGAAATCACCATTAAAATACAGCTAACCTATCAGCAAGCAAGACCCAACACCAATATCAACACATATTTGCTAAATCACACCCTAAGAATGGGGTTTTTAGCCGAACATCAAGAAATAACAAAATACACCTAAAATGATAGTAAATCAAATAGGTATAAGAAATTAAACCTTGATTTAAGCAAAGGAAGAAGAATGGAGAAGACCCACTTCCAACTTGGGGAAGATGAAATCCTTCTCTCTTCAAGTCTCCCACAAAACTCTCTCCAAACTTGAGAGAAAAATATCTAAAAGTAGTATTCTATTCTAAAAATTATAATAAGGGTTCGGGACTTCTAAAATTAATAACAAGTTTAGTATTTATAGCGACCAGAAATTAGTGTTGGCGGATAGCTTGGTGAGGTTTGTCTAGTTCGCCGAGTGACTCAGTGACTCACCCATCATCTGTCTCATCACCTTTTAGTGTCTGCCTTCAACGTCTTCATGTTCTGGACTATTGGGAGGTGTAGTACTGCTTCGCAGAACTATTCGGTGAAGCGTCGACTGTTTCTTTCATCGCCTTTTCTATCCTCTTCCTTCAGGGTTTCGCATACTTGAACAAAGGGCAGAGTCTATCCTTTCGGACTCATCACTCTTTCATTTAGAGGTGGTGCCTTTGGTGTTGCCATTACTACAGCAGGTGTACATGTTCAGGTCAGACACCGTTCGGTCTACCCTTTTGTAGGCTAGTGAGAGGTCGAGGCTCATGTATCCCTTCTTTGGATGCGATTTTGTGGTTTATCTTGTTGGTTCTTATTTTGTGTGATTTGGGGTTTTCATGCTCATTTGGGTTTATTTGGCTTATTATCTATTGTTGACTTGTTATGACAACTTGATTTGAGGATTTTGTATGTATTTTTCCCCAACAATCAATTTCTTTTAGTAGTGGATCGGCTAGGTTGTTTTTCTTTGATTTGATAGTAGTGATTGAGTAACTCCTTGTGCTTTTTCCTTGAAATTCCTTTTTTGGTTGTGGCCTTGAGATTTTTGGTTTCCCTTTATGTCACCCTTGTTGTGTGCTTTTGTTGTGATGTTGATCCTTGTTGTATAGGTTGTTAGACCAGCTTTGCCCGATTTGAGTTTTGTATGTTGTAAGGCCTAGTTGGCCCAGGTGTGAGTCATCCCTTTAGAGTAGTGGTTAGAAGATAACCAATTCGTGGAGTTTTGTGTTGGGTAGTTAGCCCTCCTTAGTTGTGGTAGTCTTGTTTGGTTACTTTCTCCATTTGTTTTAGTCTTTCCTGGATTGCGGAGTTGTGTTTCCGCTTGTTCAACTCCTTTTGGATTCATTTGTTTTTTGTGGTCTTAGAGGTTGGTTATGGACAGTTGGAAATTGGAGGTGTGATCATTTGTTGTTCCTGGATTAGATGTTGTGTTGTTTCTTTAAGTGTTGTGTAATATCCCTCGAGGCCGGTGTATGATTTAGAGTCGGAATAGTGGTGTTTATTGGTGATTTCAAGCCTTATCCTAGTTGGGAAATGAAACTTGCTAAAAAGATTCATTTTTAGGATGGAGTGATAGTTACTCGTGGGATTTATGAGTTGGATCAAGTTAAGGATGCATGGTTTACTTTTTTCCAGCTTGGTAGCTTGCATGGTTCGTGATAGGGTTGGTACCCTTGGGCCACTATCAGCCAATTGACTATGTTGATACGCCTCCTGCCAACTTAGTTTTCCTTAGGATTGGATGTTTGGCACAGATTTATGGTGGCGGAGCAGTAGTGGGCTCGTGGTATCGGTGTTTTAGAAGTTCCTTTGGTTGGAGTAGGTAGTTGGAGTTGGGCTCAGTGCTACCTTATTGTTCACAGGATAGTCAACATTTGGATTAGCGTAGTTAAATTTAGAAGGTCATGTTGAGATGGGTTTGTTGGTTTGAGGGTTAGAAATAGATTTTTGGCTTTGCCTTGGGTTGAGTTCCTTATCTGAGCAGTTTCCATTCGTTGATATTCAGGAGGATCCTGTTGCTTTTCTGAGGTTGACGTTGTGTGGGCTTGCATGAAGGTTTCAATTGGTGCTGGAGATGTTCAGGATAGCTAAGGATCAACAAAATGCTCTTAGTGGTTAGAGGATGTTAGATATGGAGCATAAGGTTAGATTTTTGATTTGGGAGTTGGGTTGCATCAACCATGGTTCTGCGTTTACTCAATTCTACTGTTTTGGTGTGGTGTTGGTTTTTTCAGATGAATCAGGTGCTTTCAGGCAAGTTCGGTTCAACTGGTGAGATTTGGAGACCAAAATGGATTTGGAGGAATTTTTGGATTTTTTAAGTCAATTTGAGGATTTTCCTATTAGCCTGAGTTCTTTGATGGCATTGTGCAATCTGAGAGGTTCTCTCAGTGTCTAGCGGAGCATGCAGACTCAGTATCCTTGTCTTGTTGTGCTTTTAGGTTGTGACTATCCTTCTACTTTCGCAGACAAATGTCCTTTTATTAGTGGATGTTGTAATGATCATCCAGATCATTTTCTTTGTTTTCTAATCTTTTCAACATTTAGAGCTTTCCTGTAGCGACCATAAATCATTTATCACTTGTTGGGACTGACAGTTTGGTCGTCGGGTCTTTCATTTGGATTTTGTGCAAGTTTTCATATTTTGGAGCCTCTAAAACTTGAACAGATGACTTTTATCAAAAGTTCAGGAAGACGGCCTCAGAATGTAATTCTGAAGGTTTCATCTGCTTCGAAAGTGCCATTTAAGGCTGGGGGCATTGTTGGTTCGTACTCCAAGACTTCTGGTGTGAGTTTGTGTTAAGCATTTTAACTTTGAAGCTTAAGCTAAGGGTTCACTTTGGTCAACATTCTTGGTAAATGTGCTTAGATGAGAATTCCTTCAGGGTGGTTAGATTTGAAATGTTGAGTTTGGTCTAGAACGACCTTTCGTGCGGTTCCCTAGGCTTCTGGTTTCATTTTGAGCCTTCTTGTAGTTTTAAGCTGAAAACGAAACTTAGGTGTTGGACCTACTTTTCATCGAAATAACCTTGGATGGAAGTCTCAATGGTTCCATTGAGTCTGGAATGTCGATTATACTGGGATAGCATATTTGGTTTTTTTTTATCGGGTCCCGAATGAATTTCGAGGGTCGGTTCGAAGACTTTGAAAATAGCAAAATCTGGTGTTGCAAGTGCAGACCTTTAGCGACCAGAATTTAGTCTTTTAGTGACTAAATATAGTGTTTAGCGACCAAAATGGCTAATATATGAATAGAAAAATATCAGCTTCAGCCCTCATTTTAAAACATCGATATCTTGAGTTAGGAAGCTTTATTTTGGGTGATTCAAGTTGTGTTTCTTCTTAAATCGGCGTGGCTACATGTGGGACTAATTAAGGAAGTGTGAAAGTCGGAGTTTTATGGTAATTTCTTCCCAAAAGGGGCTTCCCAAGTCCTTTAATGGTGTGTTTTCTTCTGTTTTGTTACATCGACTGTTTTAGTCCATTTTCGAGCTCAGATTGTGCCCATTTTCGAGGCACAAGTTTCTTGGGCTATTTAGAACCTTTTGATTGAGTCAATTTTGGAATTCCCGATATGGGTCCCACATTCCTGTTTTGACTCCATTTTGGGTCCATTTCCAATTGTTGCAAATTTGTGCCTAAACGTTCGTAATGACATTGTGATTGATAATTTGATAGTTTGGTGGTGTTCGGAGGTGCTACGGATACAGATAGCTTGTGTGTTTTTAATTTGGACCACTCGTGTTAAGCTTTGAGGTAGGCTTCAGTCTACTTTCTTGATTGAGCTTCTTAGATAATGCCTAGTATAGATTTCATAGGATGGTATTTGTCGGGTATTTAGCTTTCCTCTTGTTATTCCATCATTTATTGATTCTGTAGGAGTCTCGGTTATTGTCGATGTTGGGATCCTTAGTGTAGAATGTGTCTTTTCTTGTTGAGTAGATGATCTTACTTATTCTTGTTAGGATTGATTCGTGGTTGCTTTAGAATAGTCTCGACATTAGGTGCGTTAGGGTGTGTTGTATCGCCTCGTAGTTACTATTTTCTCCCTTTAGGAGTTGTTTTGGATCGCTCTTCTTGCATTGATGCTTGCGACCTTGGTGGTTTGTCGTAGTCGTGGGTTGGTCCTATCTTTGCACAGTCTAGTACTTGAGCAATGTGATTGGGGTAGGGCGTCGTCCCTTGGGTTTAGTCCCCCTTTACTGCTTTGAAATCTCTCATTGATCCCTTAGCTTGTTGATTAGCGGTGGGCATATTGTATCCTTATTGAGCTTATGATTATACTGTTGGGCCCGAGGCCGTAGGTGAGGACTAGTTGGATCCTAGGTTAGTACTCTTTGCTTTGGTAGTGTGGTTTCATTGACTATATTTTTTTCTCTAATATTGCTTTATTGTTACCTAGTAGGTTTTGTCTTTAGAATTGTAGTTGTGGGTCCTCCTGACACTGGGTAGTTGACTAGGTATCTTAGTTGCTTGCGATTAGGTTGTTGGCTTGAGATCAAAGTACATTCTTAACTCGATTTCTTAACCCTTGTTTCCTATTTCTATTCTTTATTTCTTGTCTACTTTAGTATCTCCTATTTTGTTACTTGTGCTATGATTTCCTTAATACTTGTTATTTATGCTATCTTTGAGCTTAGTTAGTCGTTGTCTGCTGAGTAACGTTTTTGGTACCCATACTACACTTCTGCCCCCTGTAGATTGCAGTTGGATTCGTGCAGAGCAACTTGGGATTTCAGAGATTAAGGTGAGCTTAAGGCGTTTGGAGCTATCGGTTTTCGTCTGTTTTGTCTAGGGTTAGTTTTTATATTGTATTCAGACGTAGCCTGTACTTGCCTTGTATTTGTGAAAGTCGTGTACTCTTATTTTTTATTAGATGCTCAACTACTGATTGATGTTAGCTCTTTGGCTGGTTCTTATATTATTTTCTATTGATTATCCGATCCTTTCTTCGCTTGATATAAGTTTTACGCTTTTTATTATTGGCTTCGGCTTGGTAGCTCGTTGCTTATGGCTTCGGGCTAAGGGTTAGGCTTACCCACTAGTGGGATGTAGTAGGTTCCATCATGACCTAAGAAATTTGGTCATGACACTACAACACCTACGAATAGAAAAAAATAAAAGAGACTCCATTTTATTTTATTTTATTTTTTCTTTCGAAAATTCACCAACACATTCACATATTTTTCATTAGTTTTCATACAAACACAATACATAGACTATTACATATAACCTACAAAAGATTTGTGGGGGTTCTAATCAAGTTTCGGTCAAGATTTTATGGTACTCAACTTTACGTTATTTCTTAATTTATTTATGGAATTTTATGTAATTATGTGATTTTTTTTGTTTCCCACATGGTGTTTGGAGCCTGCATTTGAGCTCTGACTAAATTCGAATTGCGCTCTGCAGGGCTCATTTGGGGGTAGCGCTCCCAACAACATTTTCTCCATACCCAGGAGTTCAAACCCGAAACCTCAGGTTAAGGGTGGAGCAGTCCCACCACAACCCATTTTGGTGATGTAATTATGTGATTAGTTTCCTTATAGTTTTGTTTTATTCATAATATGATTGAAATAGATATTGGATTAAGTTTTATATCTCTATTTAATGAATGAAGATAGTTTTAATCGGTGATAATTTTATTTATTTATTTTTAATTGCTAATTGTTATTTCTTAAAAATGAACAGGTCATGACGATGTTCTTGTCTTGATTTAGATGTCAATAGTGATAAAGTAGAAATTATTGGGCTCAAAAAATTATTGTCATTTTTATTTTATTAATCAAAAAGTAAAACTTATTTTAACAATTTGGTATTGTTTGATCGTATTAGAAAGTTTATGCTTAATTTTGACGTCAACTTTAAATATAACAAAAAATAAAAAGATATGAAAATGATCCAAAATTTTATATTGTATCCTAGAAATTTAGATTTATTTTACTTTATTTGATTTTCTTTACAAGGAACAAATATTTTCTTCTAACGTTAGACAAACTTTTAGGTACCTTAAAAATATTTGTTCCAATGAAGTATGTGGTTGGGCATCTTTTTGAGACAATTAAAAAACTCAGGGATGCGGTAACTGATCTTAGGCGTATTTATATGCCTAAGAACCAAAAACACCCACATTTTGGTCATGTTCGAAATCATTTTCTATTAAGTGATGTAGTGTCGAGTCATTTGAATTCATTTATACTAACCAACATGATTAGTTGTGTAGGTGAGCTTAAATGGAGGAACGAGTAATGAAACAGGCATTGGGAAGCAAGAAAGGATCCAAGTCATAAAGAAACAAGAAAGAAGAACAAAAAAATAAATATCAAGGAAGGTTTGTATCCTCTCCGCGTCGTGGAGAGGGATTTTAGATTTTGTTCGTGAAATAGAATTTGAGACAAAACGGTATGTATTGTGCTCGCGTCGCAGAGAAGAGAAGATTTCCACAAACTTAATTTTAAAATGCCTTCCGCGTCACACCCCCAGCTGCCAGATTTGGTTGTTTCGACTTATTTATAAATAGACTCATATATTATTTTATTATTTATTCTTTTTCTGGGCTTTGTAGAATGACGATTTGAAGAGCTTTTTCATCTGTTCGTAGGGTTCATTCCTAAACTCTTTATTTTCGATCTCTTTATGCTATTTAAACATTGCATAATCGAGATTCTTGTTATGAGTAGCTAATTTCCCTAGTTCTAGGGTTGTGGCTATGGATTGAAATCAATTATCATATGAATCACTCTTATGTTCTTATTTTTCGTATTTCGTGCTTCATCACCACTGAAATGATCATCTTGTCTGAATTGAACTTGGGAGAAGGATAAAAGGATAGAACGTGGGGCATGAGGAGCATGATTCTCTCTTAAGAATTGGAGATAATTTGTATCTAGGATAGGGATATACCTAGAGACCTTGCTTGGTTATTAGACTGGAAAAATTGTAATGCTCGGTAATTGGTCCAGCCTATCCCCGCTCAACGATGTAGTTAGGCTGCCATTTATCGTAGGCGATTAGAGGTCGGGAGACCATAATCATATATTTAACCCTGTGATAATTGATTCGATGGCTAATAAATGTCCATTTAACAATATAGTATGCATGAATCCTGAAGTGAGTTGTAGCCCTGGAATTTACTCAATCACTGTTCAAACCCTTTTGGAATTGAATCGCTTTAGCTAAACTCTTAATTAGATTTTAGATTATGAAAACATTCACTTCTTTACTCTTGATAGCACTTGTTTCTATTTGAAAGTATTGGTAGATCGAATTGTTTTAATCTTGAGTCCTTGTGGGTACGATACCCGGCTCTTAATAAGAGCTATTTTAATACTTGAACAACCATGTACACTTGCGTGTGCGATTGGACGCAACAAGTTTTGGAACCGCTACCGGGGACTTTAGAACTAGAAATTATTTGATTTGTCTAATTTCTGAAGTTAGAAGGTATGTGTTGACAACATGATCTTAGCAATTCATTTTGGAGGTTGTGTTGAATTTTCAAATTGGAAGACGACCAGAACTTGGTGAAGCCTCTAGCTGAACCGAAAAGATTTGTTTATTACCAGAGAAGGCAAAGATGACTCACATACCCAGTCCCTCTTGTTGCTAGTGAACCAGTAACTCCTGTATTAAGAGTTGAACGAGAAGAACCTGTAGTGATGGCTAAGATGAAAGTGAGAGACGTGGCAATCCCACGTGCCACTAGTGTTACTTCATGCATTCAAAAACCTGAAGCTGGTGGAAGATTTGAACGGAAGCAGAGTATGGTGCAACTATTGCACACAAATAGATAGTTCACTGGTTTATCACACGAGGATCCACAAGTTCACATCCAGAATTTCCTCGAAATCAGTGACACCTACACTCCAACTAGAGTGAACGTAGATTGTGTAAGGCTCACTTTATTTCCCTTTTCTCTGCTAGGGGAAGCAAAAAGATGATTGAATTCTTAGCCTGCTAATTCCATAACCTCATAGGACGATCTTGCTCAGAAGTTCTTTATCGAGTTTTTTCCATCTGGGAAAATAGCTAAGTTAATAAGTGACATACCGAGCTTCCGACAAAAAGGAGGAGAGAACTTGTACCAGGCTTGGGACCGATTTAAGTCAATGTTGTTGAGTTATCCGCACCATCATTAGGCTAACGAGGTGTTGGTCCACACCTTCATTGAAGGGTTGGAGCCCAACACCAAAATTTTACTTGATTCGGCTATAGGTTGACAGTCTTTGAAAAAGACTTTTGGTGAGTTGTTCACTCTGCAGAACAGGATTTCACAAGGTAACCCCGAATGGAATGGAGGAAGAGCTAAACCAATAGTACAAAAGACTGCTAGAATGTTGGAGGTAGATGCAGTAACAACATTAACTACACAAATTGTTGCAATGCAGAACATGATGAATACACACTTCAACAAACTATCGTTGGGACAACAGCCAGCTCAGGTAAATGCGGTACAATAGCCACCTACATGGTGTGAGATCGGCGGAGGAGGAGACCACAATGCACAGGTATGTGGGGCAAACCCAGATTCTGTAAATTTTGTAGGTAATGCATAATGTGGAGGAGCTCATCAGAATTATGGGAACTCCGACAATCCCAGTTGCTGAAATCATCCAAATTTTTCCTAGGGTGGAAACCAAAATCATACTCAAGGTCAGAACCAATATAAACCCCAGGGGAATGCACATGGTCAGCAACAACAGGGCCAACGAGAGCAACCTAATAATCAACAAAATAGCATGAGCATGGAGGAAATGCTAAAAAAGATCATGGCTGATCAAGCGCAACTAGTTGCTGATGTGAGAAATAACCAATTAGCAACCCTGAACCTGGAGAAAAAATTTGGTGCAATTTGCTAGTGCCCAAAACTCACAACCTCAATGAGGTCTACCGGGACACACGAATCCAAATCACAGGCAAGTGAATGCGGTAGGTACACGTAGTGAGTTGTAGTTGGAGAAGTTGGCTCTGAAAAAGCGAAATGATGAATCTGCTAGCAAAGAGGATGAAGCCAAGGAGAGTGAGATTGTTGCACAAGATGAAAGAGTGCAGCCAATAGTGAAACCACCTCCACCATTTCATTAGAAGTTTAAAAAACAAAAAGGAGGACGAATGTTTTGGTAAGTTTCTTTCTCTCTTAAAGCAAGTTCACATTAATTTGTCTTTGGTAAATGTTTTGCAGGGTATACCCAAGTATGCAAAGTATGTGAAAGAGATCGTGGCAAAGATGAGGAGGTTGACTGAATATGAAACAGTGGCACTTACTCAAGAGTGCAGCCCCTGAATCCATAATATGTTGCCCATTAAACTGAAAGATCTGGGCAGCTTTACAGTTCAGATCACCCCAGGGCAGAGCATCCATGCGATAGGGTTGTGTGACCTTCGAGCAATATAAACCTGATGCCAATATCACTGTATAAAAAGTTGGGGTTGGGTAGTCCTAAACCCACCACGATTATCTTGAAGTTGGCAGATCGGTCAGTTGCTAGACCAGAGGGCGTTGTGGATGATGTCTTGATCCAAGTGGGATATTTGATATTCCCGGTAGATTTTGTGGTACTGAATTTTTAGCCAGATCCTCGGTTCCTTTCATCCTAGGAAGACCTTTCCTGGCCACAGGGCGGGCAATGATAGATGTAGCAGCATGTCAATTAACTATGTAGACGCATGACAAAGTGGAAGTGTTTGATGTCTACAAGGACTTGAAACTACCAGCTGTGTATGAAGAGTTGTCTGTTATAAGTGTGATAGATCTTGAATCAGAAGCTCATTATATTACTTCCAAAAACCCGTTGGAGTGTGTATTAGTGGGACATGATATCTGTGGGGATGCTGAAGCACAGGAGATAGTACAGTTTTTGGATGTGTCGAGTGTAGGCATATCAAGAGATCACTAGGAGCTGTTGAATAAGGTGTTGGGTCCTCCACCCAAAGCTTCCATCGAAGAAGCACCCAAACTAGAGCTAAAAATATTGCCAGCTCATCTCAGGTATGCATTTTTGGGTGAAGATAAGACCTTACCTGTTATTTTGTCTGCTGACTTGTCTAAATCACAGGTGGAAGCAGCATTAAGTATTCTGAGGAAGAGAAAATCAGCCCTAGGCTAGCAAATGTCTAACATTCATGGGATGAGTCCCACATTGTGTATGCACAAGATTTACATGGAGGAAAGTCATAACCCGAGTGCACAACACCAATGGAAACTCAATCCAGTAATGAAGGATATGGTAAGGAAAGAGGTGATAAAGTGGTTAGATGCGGGGATAGTGTACCCCATATCTGACTGCAAAAGGGTGAGTCTGGTACAATGTGTGCCCAAGAAGGGCGGTATGACAGTGATAACAAATGAGAAGAATGAACTGATCCCTACAAAGACGGTAACTAGGTGGTGTATCTGTATGGACTAGAGAAAGTTGAATGATGCCACCAGGAAAGACCATTATCCTGTGCCATTTATTGATCAGATGTTGGACAAACTGGCAAGACAAGAATATTATTGCTTCCTGGATGGCTACTCAGGCTATAATCAGATAGTCATTGCACCAAAGGATCAGGAGAAGACTACCTTCACTTGTCCGTATGGCACCTTTGCGTTCAAACGTTGCCATTCGGATTGTGCAATGCACCGGCGACATTCCAATGCATGATGGCAAATTTCCATGATATGGTGGAGGATTTTGTTGAGGTGTTCATGGACGACATTTCGGTGTTTGGTAAGTCTTTTGATCTTTGTTTGACTAATCTTGACAGGGTCCTTGCAAGGTGTGAAGAGACCAATCTAGTGTTGAATTGGGAAAATGTCATTTCTTAGTTCGAGAAGGGATTGTACTGGGGCACAAAATTTCATGAAATGGGTTGGAAGTAGATAAAGCTAAAGTGGAGGTCATTGAGAAGTTGCCACCACCCATCACTGTGAAGGGAGTTTGACGTTTTCTGAGACACGTTGGGTTTTATAGAAGATTCATCAAGGACTTTTCTAAGACTGCAAGATCCATGTGTAGGTTACTGGAAAAGTAGGTGAAGTTTGTATTTGATGAAAGTTGTTTGCAGGCTTCTGAGATATTGAAGAAGAAGTTGATCGAAGCCCCTATTCTGATTGCTCCTAACTGGGAGCTACCCTTCGAGCTCACGTGTGATGCCAGCGATACAACGGTTGGTGCAGTGCCAGGCCAACATAAGGATAAGATGTTTCACTCCATCTATTATGCTAGCAAGACACTTGATGCAGCCCGATTGAACTACACTATCAAAGAAAAGGAAATACTAGCGCTAATATTTGCTTTTGATAAGTTCAGGTCTTACTTGGTAGGCACCAAGGTTGTTTTTTACACTAATCATGTTGCGATAAGGTATTTATTCAACAAGAAGGACGCAAAGCCGAGGCTAATTAAATGGATATTACTTTTGCAAGAGTTTGATCTGGAAATTAAAGACAGGAAGGGGACTGAGAACCAGATAGCCGATCATTTGTCAAGATTAGAGGACTCATCTCATGTGAGAAATGAAGAACAAATTCGTGAGGAATTCCCTGAGGAGCAATTTCTAGCCTTGGACCTTACACAAGTACCCTATTATGTTGATTTTGTGAACTTTCTGGTGATTGGTTTATTTCCACCTGGGGCTTCAACACATCCGAAGCAAAAGCTGAAGCATGAGGCATGGTTTTATATGTGGGATGAGCCTCTTTCTTATTCAAGCAAGGACATGATTAGATTGTACGAAGGTGTATAGCTGATTATGAGGCATTTCAGGTGTTTGAGAGTTTTCACTTTACCTTATGGTGGACACCATAGAGGCGAGCGCACGGTGCATAAGGTATTGCAATCCGGATTCTTTTGGCCTACTTTATTGAAAAATGCTGCATTTTTTTGCGAAGGGTCATGATCAGTGTTAGTGGATGGGCATTATTTCTAGAAGACATGAGATGCCATTGAACAACATCCTCAAAGTTGAGATCTTTGATGTATGAGAGATAGACTTTATGGGACCATTCACATCTCCTAATGGAAATCAGTACATCCTAGTGGCAGTGGACTATATGTCCAAGTGGGTGGAAGCGATTGATATACCTACTAATGATGTGAAAGTGGTAGAAAAGTTCATCAGGAAGCACATCTTCACCAGGTTTGGTACTCCAAGAGCCATGATAAGTGATGGAGGTACGCACTTCATCAACAGTTCAGCGAGGAATTTGCTGGACAAATATGGAGTAAGACACAAGGTAGACAGAACTTATCATCCTCAGAATAGCGGGCAAGTGGAAGTGTCCAATAGGGAAGTAAAGCAAATTTTGCAAAAGAATGTGAATGCACAAAGGAAAGATTGGGCTGAAAGGTTAGATGATGCTTTGTGGGCATACATGACTGCACACATATAGGGACATCTCCTTATCGAATGGTGTTTGGCAAAGCATGTTACCTTCCAGCGAAATTGGAGCATAAAGCGTACTGGCTATCAAGAAGTTGAATCTGGACCCCGAGTTAGCAGGCAAGAAAAGAATAACACAGTTGCATGAGCTAGATGAATTCAGGCTTCACGCGTACGAAAATGCCAAGCTATATAAAAAGAAGACTAAGAGGAGGTAAGACAAGCATATTGTGTCACACACCTTTGAACCTGGCCAATTGGTGTTACTGTTCAATTCAAGACTAAATTTATTCCACGGGAAACTTCGGTCTAAGTGGAGTGGGCCGTTTGAGGTGGTGAGAAAGACCCAACATGGAGCTGTGGAGATAAGAAATAAGGATAAGAGCTCCACTTTTCTTGTAAATGGGCAACAAGTGAAACACTACTTCAGGAATGATGTTGATCGTGAGCAGGAATCTCTCACCTTGACTTACGAGTGAGTCATGAGTTGGGTCAAGCCGCGACATTAAATCAGGCGCTACACGAGAGGTAACCCGTGACCCCTTGTAATAGATAGGATTTCTATTTTTCCGTTTTGTTATTTCAATTCATAGGAATCAAAAAAGAAAAAAACTTGAAAGGTTGGTTCTTGGAATAAAAAAAATGAGAGGAAACTTGAGAAGTAAGTAAGCCATGTGTGACAGAAATGTGAGAGGGGGCTGATAAATGAAGGAAAGGATGATGATGTCTTGAAAATGAAAAGTGCTTAGGTAAGTGTAAGTCACTACTATATACTTGTTCCTACCATCCTTTAGCCGACATTACAACCTAGAAAAGTCCTTTTTTATTCTTTGAAAAGCACACTCAATTAGTGGAGATGCACATAATGGGCAAGCTTATGGTTCTCAGTTCATGCATGTGTGATGTCCTTTTTGAGTGAGAGCGTTCTGTGTTTGTTAAAGTCCTTAAATTATATTCAATTTGTTGAGTTGAGTGTGCGGACTATTCTTTTGAGCGAGGGGAACTTGTTGTATAAAAGATAGGTGATATTTAATAGTGAACATGAATTTTAATGCTTTGGTTGCAAAAAGTTGTCGAGTCAATACTTAAGTTATTTGATGTATGAAAGTGGTCAAGTCCAAATGTTTAAAAAACTCAAGGATGCGGTAACTGATCTTAGGCATATTTATATGACTAAGAACCAAAAACACCCGCATTTTTTGTCATGTTCGGAATCATTTTCTATTAAGTGATAGTAGTGTCGAGTCATTTGAATTCATTTATACTAACCAACATAATTAGTTGTGTAGGTGAGCTTAAATGAAGGAACGAGCACTGAAACAGGCACTGGGAAGCAAGAAAGGATCCAAGTCATAAAGAAGTAAGGACGAAAAAAAAAAAGATCAAGGAAGGTTTGTATCCTCTCTACATCGCGGAGAGGGATTTTAGATTTTGTTCGTGAAATATAATTTGAGACAGAACGGTCCGTATTGTGCCCACATCAAGAAGAAGAGAAGATTTCCACAAACTGGATTTTAAAAAGGCCTTCCGCGTTGCTCCCCCAGCTGCCAAATTTTGTCATTTCGACTTAATTATAAATAGACTCATATTTTATTTTATTATTTATTCTTTTTCTAGGTTTTGAAGAACAACGATTTGGAGAGATTTTTCATCTGTTCTTAGGTTCATTCCTAAACTCTTTTATTTTCTATCTCTTTATGTTATTCAAATATTGCATAATCGAGATTCTTGATATGAGTAGCTAATTTCCGTAGTTCTAGGGTTATGGCTACTGTATGATTGTATTCTATTGAAGTTTAATGGATTGAAATTAATTATCATATGAATAACTCTTATGTTCTTGTTTTTCGTATTTCATGCTTGACCACCACTAAAATAAGCATCTTGTCTGAATTGAACTCGGGAGAGGGATAAGAGGATAGAACGTGGGGCATGAGAAGCATGATTTTCTCTTAAGAATGAGAGTTAATTTGTATCTAAGATAGGGATATACCTAGAGACCGTGCTAGGTTATTAGATAGGAAGAAATTATAATGCTCGGTAATTGGTCCAGCCTATCCCCGCCCAACGATGTAGTTACGATGCCATTTATCGTAGGTGATTAGAGGTCGGGAGACCATAATCATATATTTAACTGTGTGATCATTGATTCAACAGTTAATAAATGTCCATTTAACAAGATAGTATGCACGAATCCTTAAGTGAGTTGTAGCCCTGGACTTCACCCATTCATTGTTCAAACCCTTTTGGAATTGAATCGCTTTAGTTAAACTCTTAATTAGATTTTAGATTATGAAAACATTCACTTCTTTACTCTTGATAGGACTTGTTTTTAATTGAAAGTTTTGGTAGATCGAATTGTTTTAATATTGAGTCGTTGTGGGTACGATACTCGGCTCTTAATAAGAGCTACTTTAATACTTGAACAACCATGTACACTTGTGCTATGTCCACGATTTGGACTCATTTAGGGCTTTGTTTTAATATATTTAGTGTCCTCAAATGCGTATTTTGTGCCAATAACTAATGTAAATCCTTGATTTTCAGGTATTTGGATTGAGGAACAAAGCATGGACACTAATGAGCAAAAAAAGAACAAGGCAGGTAAAAGAACGAAGAAAAGCAGGCCTAATGATCGCCTAACCCATTCGGCGAGTCACCTAGTGTCCATGATCTCACCTAAAGTTCCAGCCTGCCAAGCCATGAAGGAGAAAAACAAGTCGGCGATAGAAAGGAGCAGTCGGCAAGTCGCCAAACGATTCCGCAATGCAGTGCTTGATTGCCCAAAGTTACAGAACTTGAAGATGCTGAAGGCCAAATCAAAAAGGTGATGGAATTGACCAAAAGGCGGATCGCCGAGTGGATCGGTCATCCCGACTTATTGCACCAAATGGTCCTTCGCAGCACATTTTTGGAGACTATAAATACATTTTTAAATTCTTAGTTTAGAATCTATCTAGTTTTCATTTGGTATCAAATTTTATTCTAAACATTCATTAGAGTAAATTTTGAGTTAGAACAGAGTATTGACATAATATTTTCCTTAGATTTGAAGATTTCCATTTTTGAGAGACTGGAAGTGGGTCTTTGAGATTCTTCAACCTTGACCATTGTACAGACGAAATTAATCTTACCCAGTTAATGGAAACACAATTTGATAATGATTTCTATCTTTTTATGATGTCTAGCTAAAACCCCAATTCTTGGGGTGTGAGGTGTGAGGGGTGATTATGTGATTATGGGTTGATTTAGTTGTTGGGTATTGTTAATTGATAGTGTAAATGTTGTTTAAAAGTGATTTCATTTAGTAATTATGGCTCAATCTGTAGGGTTGTAGTTGCAAATGCAGCTCTACCTTCGTGTTTTTTAGTTGCTCGAAAGAGAGGTTTTAAAGCCAAGATTATTGATTTGATGGTCTGTGAGTATTGGGTTGTCATGGGTTCAGCTTGAAAGAGTGAACCATAAACCCTTGTCTCACATTCAGTTCGAGCAAGTGAATGGACTAAAGCGAAGGTTGTTCTTAATTGCTGCTTATTGGTGTTCGAGAGAGACCAATTTGATTCAAGGTAAATTGTTCGAGAGAAAGTTTATCCCCACTAAAGTCTAGCTTATTTACTGGTTTACAACTATTTACTATTAATTGCAATTACCTATTTGTTTACCTTAGCCCATAATATGATCACATCCTACGAACCCGTCTCCTGACTTGTTTACTCGTGTTATTTGTTGTTGTAGTTGATAATTACAATTAAACCCCCCCGTTATTTGACACTTGTGTCACCCTAAACTTGAACCATGATTTTATTTGTAAATGTTTTTACCTATGATTGACTTGAGCATATTTATACTTGGGTCTTGATTCTCAAGCATGTACCACTCCATGTGGGAACGATCCCAACCCAATTGGTTGGGTTATGTACTGACTAATGATCGTTGACTCTTAGAACTAGATTAAGAGTCGTTCAAATGTTACTAGTCAAAATGGAGTCGCTGCTAGGTAATGGTGTTACTTGAGAATCTTTAGTTAAGTTGAATTTTGTTTATGTTAGTCATAGTTGAACTTTCTTAATTTTAGTTTTGTTTTGCTTGTTTGTGTTTTGAAACAGGAAGTATGAGTGTGAACGGCAACAATGGCAGCCAAGTAGGCCATCAAGATAACATCGGTAACCTCAGCGATGTCAACGAATCTAATGCTAATGACCCCCATCTTATGGGTGGAGTTGGTCCCATTCGCTTGCCTCCGACCGAAGGGAATGTAGTGTTCCATATCATAAGTACTATGTTGCAGCTCTTGCAATTGAAGGGGTTGTTCAGTGGTTTGGCTCATGAGGATCCCCATGAGCATATTAGAAATTTCGTGGAAGTTTGCGGACCATTCTCCTTCAAGAATATATCCCAAGAGTCGGTTCGGTTGAGGTTGTTCCCATTCTCTTTGATGGGAGAAGCGTGTAAGTGGCTGGATGAATTGCCACGTGAATCAATCACTCAATCACTTCGTGGGAGGAGCTGGTCACCGCATTTAATGTGCAATTTTCCCTCCTTCGAAGATGATGACTCTTCGGGACAGCATTCAAAGCTTCAAGCGTCTGGAGGGAGAACCAATTCATAAAACTTGGCTACGATTCAAGAAGTTTGTGCTCCAATGCCCAACCCATGGCTTGCCTGACAACGTGTTGCTGCAGTATTTTTACCGAAGCCTTGACTCGGTAAACAAGGGTGTTGCTGACCAACTTTCTCTAGGAGGTTTGATGTAGCAACCTTTTGTTATAGCAGCTCAGCTCTGGGATGGCATGACCACGATTAATCGGGCTTGGTACACCCGTGAAGACCAGGTCTCCCCTCTTACATTTAAGTTGACCAAGAAGCAAATGGAGAAAGACCAAGAGAGGGACTAGAACATGGCCACGATCATGACACAACTTGACATTTTGTCCAAAAATATCATGGGAGCTGGTGCTCGAAGTGTCAATGCCGTGGGTGTCGGGTGTACTAATCCTGATAAGGCAAAGTTTGAGGATTTGTACAGCGAAGAGTTGAATTTCCTAGCCAACCAAGGCAGTGCTTATTGTTCAAACTACCCGAGGCAGGGTGGTAACCAAGGTTGGAATAGGGATGAAGGTTGGAAGGATCATGATCGATAATGGAGGGACCAAAATCCAAATTGGAAGGATGGGGAGAAGGATAGGTATGTGCCTCCCCATGAATGCCAAAAGCCAAAGGATTCAGAAGGTGGCCGATCTGAGGATATGCTTTCTCGTATCCTCAACAAAGTTCAGGGGTCGGACAAGATTTTCAAAGAAATGAAAGAAGACGTGTCGACCCTTATCCAGACTGTTACCTCCCATTTAATATTGATCAAGCAGTTGGAGACCCAAATGGGTCATATCTCGTCTCTTTTGAACCCGAGACAGCAAAAGGGTTTGCCTAGTGATGCTATGGCAAACCCCAAGAATGAGGTATGAGTGTGGACTTACATCGTTCCGCGATGTTAACTAAGGCACTCCTTAGGAGGCAACCCAAGTTTTATTTTCTTTCATTTTAAGTTTGAAATAATTATGTGTTGATTATGCAGGTCAAAGTGTGGGAAGTGTTTGAAAAGTGCAGATTGGTGAGCCAAAGGTCCAGTCGGCGCATTGCCGAATAGGTCGGCGTGCCCGACTTGAACCGTCGTTTGACTCAAGACAATTTTAAATTGGAGTCTGTAAAACTCGGCAAGCCCATGAGCTAATTGGCGAATCACCGACCAGGTCAGTGTTCACGACTTTGACCGCCGTTTGGAACCCCAAAATAACTGGGGGTCCTGTAAAACTCGGTGAGGTAAGTTCCTACTCGGTGTGTCATCGAGTGGTTCGGCAAGCAAAACTAATATCATCGAATGGGCGAGAACTGGACGATTTTTAATGGCCAAAGTTTTAAACTTTCACACTCTTTCACTTTCTCTCACTTTTGAACTTCCCAAACTCACATCCGCACTTTAGTTTTATATATTTCTTACATTTTAGAGTGTTTTAGTCTTCAAATTTGTGTTCGGAGTGGATTACTTTGCCGCCTAGCATTTCAAATTATTTTAATCGACATCTAAGGTTGGTTTTCTGAAACCCCGAGTTTATTTTTAGAAATTTGTACTCTTATGCAAGTGAATTTTATCTTAGTTATGTATGCTAGGCCTCTCTGATCTTAATTGTTTTCGTATGTGCCTATGTTAATTTAATAATCTTGACTGTAATGTTTAGATTGGTGAATTCCCTTGATTGTGTGCCTTAAAATTGGTAAAAACTTGTAGGGTTGTGCTTGCATGTTGTTGGGTCTAGTTGGGTGAAGTATAAGTAGCCCGCATTTGTGCCAAATGACATATTATGCCCAATGATGGAGCGATCGACGTCACTCTTAAGGGCAAAAGTCGTCAAATGGACAAATTTGGCCAAACCAGGAGAAGTCTGAGTACCTTGGGGGCATGGGTGTATTGGGTCTGAGCTTAATTAGAAAAGTGCATGCTTTGATTTTGTTTTCAGGGGTTGTGGGGTTGAATTTGAAAAGTTGGGTTGAAAGTACGCAGGTTGGGTCATTTGGCAAGTTTGGTTCTGTAACTTTCGGTGAGAAGCCTGAGGTCTCCAAATGAACTCAGCGACTCGCCGAAAGTCCTTCTTGATCACCCTTTGTCTGCACCCCTGACCCTTAATTGCATTGTACCTTTGGGCGGGCTAATCCTTGCTCGCCGAATGTTGTCGGTGAATCGCCGAAAGGCCTTCCCATCACCGACATGCCAAAATTTTCTGAGATTTTTTAGCCAATCCTTTCGATGAGCCCTATCTGGCTCGCCAAAGTAATTCGGCAAGTCTGTCTACAACTATTTTTCTGTGCCGTGACTTGAATGGTTTCTAACTCTTTTTGATGATTTTGCAGACATAGCCAGACCAAAAGTTGTCGGTAGAAACATGCCACCCAGAAAGAAGGCAAAGGGGATAAAAATTAATGAGGATGCAGCTGCATCCAGGGGCAAGGTCGCCAAACTTCCCACAACTGGTGGGAAAGGCAAAGGAAAAAGGAAGGCACCTGCGTCACCGGAGGTCAGCTCCGACAGTGACCGTATCTACGCCACACACGTCACTACTTCTGAGAGTGAGGGTAAGCACCAGGAGCATCAGGTTGAAGCTTCTGAGGATGATGAGTTAGTAGCAGTACAGAGGGCAGAGTTGCGCTCCAAAAGGATGAATGATCCATCTAGGATCAGGACTCCTCAGGCCACCACTTCTCTTACTCCAGCTACAGCAAAGGCAGTGGTCGTGGTCCTAGCACCACCAGTACAGGGTCCTCCTCCTAAGTCTGCGAATAGATTAAAGACTGAGGGGCAGAGGACAATCATTAAGGAGAAGTGAATGTCCACTGATGGGGTCATTGATAGGTACCCAGAGATTATGAGTTGTCTGAACGCTCATAAATTCCAGATTTTCACCAAGCCCCGTGGCCCGTATATTCCAAATTGGATTCAAGAGTTCTACGTTGCTTATGGGGCCTTGATACCACAAAGAAAGAAGCAGGCAGCAGCATTTAAACCAGTTGACTATGTAGTCGTCGGGGGGGAAGAGGGTACATTGTGACTTTATTGCCATCAATGTTGTCCTAGAATGCACTACGAGACTTGAAGATGACTGCCTGCATATGATCAGGACAAAGACGCTGGACAACACGAAGAAGTGGTTAGCCCCGATGATATCAGATGGCACTCCGAAGTGGTTGGAGGCACGTTCTTCAATAGAAAAGAAAGACCTGAATATAGCTGCAAGGTTCTGGTTTGGCTTCATAAGCCGTACTATCATGTCATCCCCAAATGAGTCGATTCTCCATCTTGCCAAGGCAGCCTTTCTAGGGTGCATCATTGATGAAACGAGTCTCAATTTGGGGATGATTATAGCACAGGAGATGGTCATGAAGACCAAGCAGCGCCAGACTTCCCTCCCCTTCCCGGTGTTGATCATCAAGTTATGCAGATGGGGTCGAGTTCCTAGAGATGCGAAGAAGGATGTAGAAGTGATTCCCACAACCTCTGCTGATATCCGGAGGATCGAGGCGGAATATTTGAAGGATGAGGAGAAAGGAAGAAAGCAGCCCCGATGGACTCTTCCCCAGTTGTGGACATAGATTCACTACCTGTAGAGGCATCTTTTCCTACTCCGGCCCCTGGGTTTTCAGGTACTTCTAGTGTTGTCCCTTCTGACACCCCTAGTTTTTCTACTACTATATTGCCTCCCAGAGCTGCTACTGTTGTTGTTTCTCAGACCCCGGTCACTCAGGCTGCATTACTCCAGATGGGGCAGCTTGCCCACTCGGTCGATCGTCGTGCTGCCATATTTGAAGCCTCCATCCCGGGCATGATTCACACTACCCTGGCTGATGTTGTGACACCATTGAGCGCTACCATTGATGCCCTTGCGGCTGATAACGGTGTGTGAGTGTGGCCAAGGGGCCACCGATGAGGTGACAACTTTAAAGGCCAATATTGTTGCGTTAAGGAGTGATGTGGATCAGCTGAAATCCATCGACATGTCCATGATTTTCGGGATGGTGGAGATTCCATATGTGCCAGAGATGTCTCCGACTACCACCAAAGATAAGGTTAGAGTTTAGGAGACAGTTGAACCCGAGTTTGAGGCAAAGACGGATGAGGAGATGCTCGAGATTGCTGACGAGGTTGTGTATGAGGGCCTTACAGAGACTGAGGAGTCCATAATCGATGTAGTTGTTCAGACCTTTTTGTCGGATACACCCTTGGCTGACCCTTTTATAGCTGGTACTTCTGAGATGACTCCAGGCACTGATGCCCAATTTCCAAGCACTACACCGGGCACTGAGGCCCGAGATCAGAGTGATACACCGGGCACTAACGCGCAGACAGATGGATCGACTGTTTAGACATCATCCCTCTTTACATCCCTCTCTGTCTTACTTTTTGACTTTTGGATGTTTTTGCTTGCATTTGAGGACAAATGGTTTTTATTTATGGTGGGGTGAGGCCCACCTTTTGTGACTATTATTCTGTGTATATTTGGGTTTTTGAGCTATAACTATGTTAATACTACATTTTGTGGATGATTAAGCTTGTGGCTCCTTGTTTTAATTGCAAAATGATTTTTGGACCCTTCCGAAAAACTATACCACCACTTGATTGTGTTTGAATGTGGTTGTTCTCTTGCAAATTTGAGTATCGGTCTTGATCAATACTAATGACTTGAATAGTGCTCATAATCGAACAAAAATGAATGTGCGGCTATGATGAGGCCAAATGAAGTTGCATAGGCAATATGTTAACTCTTTGCATCTCGTTGTGACTAGCCAAGTATCGAATTGAGTCTCTTGTGATGAACATTGCACACTAGCGAAAATGTGGAGTCTTGTTTGTCATTCGTGTCAATGCCTTGTGTGATAAGCTTACCGTGAACCATGCATGATGACACCTAGAATTTGACCCGTTGATCCGGTTGACTAAGTGATGCAATCTCATGATATGATCTTAGGAAAGTTTGAAGAGTGTGAAACAATTTGACACTATACCTCTTTTTGTGGCCTACCTTGTGAGTGTGTGATCCTTGTTTGAACACCCTTTGAGCCTTATCCTTTTCTTGGAAGAAAATTGATGCAAGCTTTAACCTTTCTTGATCCATTACCCATAATCCTCATGATTTATGGTTTGTGTGAATAGCCATCTTAGGCCAAAAGCCTAAGTTGGGGGTGTGGTGAAAAAAGAAGGCAAATCAAAAAGTTCAAAGAAGTCCCCTTTAACCCATGGTTTTGAGAAATATGGAACCCCTCCATATAAAAAAAAAGAAGAAACGAATGAAAAAGTTGTGGAATAAATTGTGAAAGTGCAAAAAGAAATGGGGTGATCCACAGTCCATGGAAAATGAATAATAGGCTGACTTGTGAGCACGAATGAGAATGATGAAAGAAAGGAAAGAAAGTGTTGTTGACACCACATCTCATGAGAATTATAGCCATTGAGCCTAAATGACCATACATTTGCACTTAGCCCCATTACAAGCCTTGAAAAGACCTTGCTTATCTTCAGTGAGCTGAAACAATTGTTGGCTGGAAAATAAGGGCAAACCTATGGGTGAAATCATGCATTGTGATCATCTTTGTGAGTGTGAGTATTGCATTTGATTTCGGAGCTTTAAATTGTTGAACTATTGTGTGTGGATATGGAATCATCCTTTCTGTTAGGGCATTTGAACACCTTTGTTGAGCTTGTACTTGCATTTGACGCAAGTATTGTGAGCTTGAGATTCTTTGATAATGGTGAGTCACAACTTGAATCTTTGAGTGCACAATTGATCATTGCATGAGTAGGTTGAGTCTTTTTGTGTGCATTCATGATTGAGTCTAGTGTAGCATTGTTTGAGGCATCCTTTTTGAACTGCTAAACTTTAGTTTTACTTGTGGATAAGAAAAATTTTAAGTTGGTGGTGTTGATGAATCCACGATTTGGACTCATTTAGGGATTTAATTTAATAGATTTAGTGTCCTCAAATGCGTATTTTGTGCCAATAACTGATGTAAATCCTTTATTTTCAGGTATTTGAATTAAGAAACAAAGCATGGACACTAATGAGCAAAAAAAGAACAAGGCAACTGAAAGAACGAAGAAAAGCAGGCATGATGATCGCCTAACCCATTCGGCGAGTAGCCGAGTGTCTATGATCTAGCCTAAAGTTGCAGCATGCCAAGACATGAAGAAGAAAATCAAGTCGGTGATAGAAAGGAGCAGTCGGTGAGTCACCAAACGGTTCCGCGATGCAGTTTTAGATCGCTTAAAGTTTAAGAACTTGAAGATGTTGAAGGCCAAAGCAAAAAGCCAATGGAATTGACCAAAGGGTGAATCGCCGAGTAGATTGGCAATCCCAACTTATTGCGCTGAATGGTCCTTCTCAACACATTTTTGGGGACTATAATACATTTTAAAATTCTTAATTTAGAATCTATCTAGTTTTCATTTGGTATCAAATTTTATTCTAAACATTCATTAAAGTAATTTTTGAGTTAGAATAGAGTATTGAGACAATATTTTCCTTAGCTTTGAAGATTTGAATATTTCCATTTTTGAGAGATTAGAAGTGGGTCTTTGAGATTCTTCAACCTTGACCATTTTAAAGACAAAATTAATCTTACACAATTGATGGAAACACAATTTGCTAATGATTTCTATCTTTTCATGATGTCTAGCTAAAACCCCAATTCTTGGCGTGTGATTATGTGATTATGGGTTGATTTAGTTGCTGGGTATTGTTAATTAATAGTGTAAATGTTGTTTAAAAGTGATTTCATTAAGTAATTGTCGCTCAATCTAAAAGCTCGTAATTGCAAATGCAACTCTACCTTCGTGTTTTTTACTTGTTCAAGAGAGAGGTTTTAAAACTAAGATTACTGATTTGATGGTTTGTGGGTATTAGGTTGTCATGGGTTTAGCTCGAGAGAGTGAATCCTAAACCTTTTTCCACACATTCAGCTCGAGAGAGTGAATGGACTAAAGTGAAGGTTGTTCTTAATTGCTTCTTATTGGTGTTCGAGAGAAACCAATTTGATTTGGGGTAAATTGTTCAAGAGAAAGTTTATCCCCACTAAGTCTAGCTTACTCACTGATTTACAGTTATTTACTATTAATTGCAATTACCCATTTGTCTACCTTAGCCCATAATCGGATCACATCCCAAGAACCCGTCTCCTGACTTGTTTATTCATCTTATTTGCTGTTGTAGTTGGTAATTACAATCAAACCCCCCTGTTATTTGACACTTGTGTCACCCTAAACTTGAATCATGCTTTTATTCATAAATGTTTTTACCTATGATTGACTTGAATGTATTAATACTTGGCTCTTGATTCTCAAGCACGTACCACTCCCTGTGGGAACGATCCCAACCCAATTGGTTGGGTTATATACTGACTAACGATCGTTGACTCTTAGAACTGGATTAAGTGTCGTTGAAACGTTATTAATCAGCTTGCGTGTGCGATTGGACGCAACAGTAACGTAGCTTGACCAATGATTGACTTTTCTTAATTTCTCTAATAATTTAACTTTCAATAATTCAATCAAAGCATGTAAGAAAATAAAATTATTAGGTGTGAGGTAAAGAAAGAAGTTATGCCTCTAAATGTCAAGATCAAGAATGTGGAAATGCATCTAGTTTGAAAACAATAGAAGTTCAACAAACAAAAATATGAGCAAACCATGACATATAAACACAATTCATCCAAAATTAATTTAAGATAGTATAAATTGATAAACGCGACTGTGCTAGAACAACGGAACTCGAGGGGTACCTCATACCTTCCCCTCGGTCAACAGAATTCCTTACATGAATGTGTTCTTCGCAAACCATAAAAAAGAGTCATTTTTTTTATTAGGAATTAAAAAGAAAAGGTTACTTGGAACACAACAACTCAATTCCAAGTGGAATCTCTGACAACAAATTGATCTCTATTCAATACCATCACTTAAATTGGAATAACATTTCCCGTTGTCAAAAAAGGGGTGTGACAGTTGGGATGATCATTTGTCTTTGATTGATTTTGCTTATAATAATAACTATAACTCGAGTATCCAAATGGCTCTATTTGAGGCTCTCTATGATAGGAAATATAGGTCTCTTATTGGTTGGTTCGAAGTAGGTGAGGTCGCTTTGACAGGGCCCGAGTTGGTACGTAATGCTTTGGAAAAGGTTTGACTTACTCGTGAGAGGTAAAGCTCCTCGAAGTCGGAAAAAGTCTTGTGCTGGTGTTAGAAGAAGAGAACTTGAATTTAATATTGATGACTGGGTCTAATTGAAATTTCACTCATGAAGAGTGTAATGAGATTTGGAAAGAAAAGAAAGCTTAGTCCCCGTTATGTAGGCCCATATTCAAATTTTGAGGCATATTGGCAAGGTTTCTTATAAGTTAGAGCTACCTAATGACTTAGCATTGGTACATCCAGTATTCCCTATCTCTTTGTTGAAAAAAGGTGTTGGAGATCCGACATCCTTACTGCCTCTGGAAACCTTGAGAGTTATAGAAAGTCTTTCATATGAAGAGATTCCGGTTGAGATTTTGGATCGTCAAGTTCGAAAGTTAAGAAACAAAGAAGTTTCTTCCGTGAAGGTTCATTGGAGGAATCAACAACTTGAGGGTTCTACTTGGGAGGCCGAAGTGGATATGATGTCTCTCTATCCTCATCTCTTTCCCTCCACTCCTACTCTAACTTAAGGTATTACCTCGCCATGGTTTATTCTTTCGGATTCATGTGTTTTAGTCATTCTCATGTTTCCATATTCATGTATGTGCATGAAAATTTTGATTTTAATGTTATGATTTAGCTTGGAGTGATTATCCATGTTTACACGCATTTTGATGAAATTTGCATTTATGTTGGGTTGTTAGTTTCTCTCATACTCTATTCATGCTCGTTTGAGTCTCATTCGAGGATGAATATTCCCAGGGGTGATTTAGTAACAGCTCTGAAATTGAAAGTTGAGTCCAATTGGAAAAGTTTAAAAAATGTTCTAGGGATCTGATTCTACGCATCGACCTACGGGTCGTATAAATCCCTACAATTCCTAGGAGGGGTTACGTAGACATTGGGAAAGATTTAAGGGAAATTCAAATTTCTGAAGTTTGACCTTCAAGTGAATAGGAAGAATCGTAGAAATTTGGACAAGCCTTAGATGGCTTTTGTAAAAAGGATTCAGGGAATTAACTTAAGACCTCAGACCTACGGAAGAATTTGATGGGTCATATAGAAAGCACATGTAGAAAAGATCTAGACTTAGTGAAATTTTGGACTTGAACTTGTAGTCTACGAATGGGGTCTACAGACCGTAGAAGAAATGAAGGACCATATGAAGGTCTCATGTGAATTGACTGAATTTGTGGGTTTCTAAAGTTGGTTCTACGGTTGACCAGTATGGGCCGTAAAAGATCTACGGACCACAGGTCCAACCCGTAGGACTATTCGACAATTATTTATTAAAGGTATTTGGGTCTATTCCTATGCATTTAATACCTATACTATGTTGTCTTGTCCTTATTTCTAAGTCCTATAACTACCTTTTTTCTCATAAATCTACCCAAACCCTCTCACTCTCTCAAATTCCCAAAACCCATCCATATTCATCCCCTCCAAATCCTCTCAAGCTTCAAGGAAGGAAATCTAGGTTTCAAGCTTCAAATATCCTTTTTCCTATATTGCTTTTGGGGTTTGATGTCACGACCCAAGGTACCCCTTAGGCATAACATGGCGTATAGGACCCTGAGAGGCCCCATACAAGCCACTTAGCATTCATAACATAAGAAATAGACAAAGAGATAAATAAAAACATTTTGAGTCCCAAAAGTTTTATAAAAGTAAAGCGGAAGTCTAAACATTTTGTCTTAATAGTTGTCTAATACAATAGAATGAAATTGGGCCTAGCCCATACATCATGTACAAAACTGAAATTAAAAAAAGGAAAAAAACTGAAACAATGAAACTCCATCCTCGAAGCAAGAGGACTCACCAAAGCTTGGAAATCTCCCAAGTCAACCTCTAGCCACGAAACTAAGAACCCTAACTATCGGACCCTACATTTGGGTAAATGTAGGCAAGAGTATGCGTTAGTATAAATATGTACCAAGTATGATAGTCATGCATATAAATATTTAAAACATGTTAAAAGAGGACATTTCATGGCATGCAATGACCAAGCTAAAACCTGATATAAAAAGGGTTAGAAAACATGAGTCATAAAACATAGTCAATGCAAGCTAACATCTTTAAGACCTTTGAACACATGTGAGATACTTCTTGAAGTAACCTTAGTTCATTATTTTTGAGGGAAGTTGCCTTTACCGACATAAAAACCATGTGAGCTATGAGATGATCCCCCGGTATGTCTAATGAGTCTGGGATTTCGACTCATTTGGGGCTTGTTATTCATAGTTTTAATGTCCTCAATGCAAATTGTGTGCTCTAAACTGATGTTTTAATGATAATTTACAGATATAAAGGCTAAAGAGCAAGGCGAGGATAATATCGAGCAAAAAGGAGCGAAAAAAATGAAAAGGATGAAGATAGTAAAAGCTGAGAATCACCAAAGCCACTCGGTGACTCGCCAAGTGGCAGTTCAGCTCACCTAAAGTTTCAGACTACCAGCCTTGGGGAGAAACAAACTTGGTGATGTAAATGGACAGTCGGTGTACCACCAAATGGATCGACTTTGATCCTTATCATTTAAAGTCACAAAACTCTAAGGTTAAAGAGGCAAAGAAAAACGGCGAGGAAATGTGTCACTTGGCACATCGCCGACCTGGTCGGCGATGCTCAACTAACTTCACCGAGTGACCCCGAAGGCAAAAATTTAAGAACGTATAAATTGAATTTCAAAAATTAGAAAAAGGAATCCAAAGATTTCCTGAGTAATTTCTACATTTTAGAAGTTTGAGCTTTGGTTGGAGACTTTGTTTTACTTAGTTTAAGGAGTTTTCTAGTAGATTTTGAGTTGGGTTTTCGATATTGAGCATTTGGGATCATTGTAAAGACGTGGATTGCAATACCCAGATTGTGGAGAACGTAATTGGTGTTGAATTCTTCCTTTTTACGATGTGTGGATAAAACCCCCATTCTTGGGGGTGTGATCATGTGATTATTTGCTCTAATTAGCTTATGGGTATTGTTTTTTACTAATTTAAACGCTGATTTTAAGTGGTTTGATTGATAGTTGTGTATTAACCCATGAATTGTAGTTGCAAGTGCAGTTCTAATTTAGTGTTTTGGGCTTGCTTGAGAAAGAGGTTTTAGAACTAAGGTTATCGATTGATGATTTTAGTGATTGGGTTGTTGTGGGTTCAGCTCAAGAGAGTGAATCTTAACTCGATCCTACCTATGTAGCTCGATAAAGTAGATAATTGAGGTATTAGGCTGCTTATAGTGTCATTGTTGTCGAGGTTTGAAAAAACTCATTTGAATCGTAAAAGTTGTTCGAGAGAAAGATATTGCATCAATAGTATAGCCTATCCACTAAGATTCAACAATTGTTATAAAGTACAATTACCCATATAGCGAAATTAGCCTTTAATCGATCACATCCCCAAGTATCCCTTATGTACTTGATTACTCCTCTATTCTTCTTAGTCGAAAAATGTGAATGTTGTTAGTATTAGTAGAGTAAACCCCGAGGATGGACACTTTGAGGCTCTATATAATGAGGTACTGAATTTTCTTGCAAATCAAGAAGAAGGTTTCCGTTTGAGCTATCCAAGGTTGGGCGGCAATCAAGGTTGGAATAGAGAGCGAGATGATGGATGGAGAGACGGTGATAGGGAATGGCGTGACCGTGGGACTAATTGAAGGAAAGGAAAAATAGGGTCCTCCCCATGAGCGTCAAAAGCCAAAAGAGCAAAGGGCTAATCCAGAGAACTTTCACATGAAAGATATGCTTGCACGCATTTTCAATAAAGTTGAAAGGTCGGACAAGGTGCTTAAGGAAATGAAAGAGGAGGTCTCCACACTCAATCAGACGGTCACCTCTCACTTAATGTCCATCAAACAACTAGAAACGCAAATGGGTTAAATCTCATCTCATTTGAACCTAAGGCCAAAAAGGGGTCTACCAAGTGATACCTTGGCTAACCCGAAAAATGAACCTTGAAAGCGTATCCACGTCGGGCCACGATGTTAAATAAGGCGCTTCTTGGGTGGCAACCCAAGCTTTTATGCTCTTATCACTGTTGTTTGAATAATGGGTGTTGAATGTGTAGGTTGAAAATTTGAAGTTTTGGGAAAATGGGTTGTTAGGCGAGCTAATGGTCCGGTCGGTGTTTCGTCAAACAGGTCGGCGAGCCCGACTTGGACCACCATTTTAACCACCTAGCTTGCTGGAGGTTCTGTAAAACTCGGTGAGCTAAAGTTCTACTCGGTGCATCGGCGAATGGGTCGGTGACGTAAGTTATGATCGTCGACTGGCGCGCGAACTGAAGAGTCAACAAGGCAAAACCGTTTTAAATTCAAAGATCTCCCTCATTTTCATATTTTTCGACTTCCAAACTTTCACAACCGCATGTTTTCTTACTCTCATACTATTTTACTTGCTTATTGTGTGGGATCGATAACTCGGGGTGGATTTTTGGATTAGTTGCTAACCTAGCTAGCTTTTCAAATTTTCTGCATCTAAGGTTGGTTTTCCAAACCTCGTCTTTACATTTTGGTGAAATCGAATGCATGATCATCGTGTGGTTGTTCTCTATGCATAATTATGATTTGTTTAATGTGTGGCGTTAATGCTTGCCTATATTTAGTTTAAATTGATGGTAATTGGCCTTAAATTGTGAAATCCCACATTTTTGCATGTTAAATATGTTGGGTTGTGTTGAATTTATTGTGGGTCTAGTGGGGATGAAGTCTGAGTAACCCTGAATTGTGTCAATTGTCGGATTTTACCCAATAATAGAGTGGTTGATGTCATTCTTAAGGGCAAAAGACGTCAATTAACCAATTTCGCCAAATCGGGGGAAGTTTGAGTACGCCAATGGGCATGGGTAGTATAGGTCTGAGCCTATTTGTATAGAATAATAGTTTAATTTTGTTTTCATGGGCTGTGGGTTAGATTTTGAAGGTTGTGGTGAAAATATGTCAGGTTGGACTATTCGGCGAGTTGGGTCGAGCTCGCCGAGTGGTTCGGCGGTTCGCCTAAAGACCCCTCAATCGCCTTTTAATTCTCCATGTTTGAGGTCTAAGCTTTGTAACTTTTGGCGATATGCTTGAGCTTGCCGATTTCACTCAGTGACTCGCCGAAAGTCCTTTCTGATTGCCCTTCTGCCCCCCAAATTCCTGAAATTGTTCTGTAACATTCGGCGAGCTACACTATAAGGCCCTGAACATCACCAACCTATTTTGAATTTTTACTAATTTTACTCTGTAACATTCGGTGAGTCCGATTTGGCTCACTGAATGCGGTTGGCGAGCCCAATTTGGCTCGCCGAATGGGGTCGGCGACTCACCGAATGGTTCGGCGAGTCTTCCTGTAACTATTACACTTTGATTTTTCTGAACTAAGTCTAACAATTTCAACATTGTTTTGCATGTATGGCTAGACCTAAAGTCGCACGAAGAAATCAACCGTCCCGAAAACGGGCTAGAGGAATAGTCATTAATGAAGAGGTTGCAGCCTTCCGATCCACGGTATCTAAACTTCCTCCAAAAGGGGGAAAGGGCAAGGATAAAGGCCCTGTACAACCCACACCATCGGAGGGGAGCCTCGACAGTGAGGGTGTTTATGCCACTCACCTTACCACTTCTAAGAGTGAGGGCCACTCTAAGGGCAGTTCTCTGGCCTCCGTCTTTGAGCCAGAGGATTACCAGCTCCTACAGGCTAGGTGAGTGGAGCTACGCTCCAAGTCGATGAATGATCTGTCTAGGATCATGGTGCCTCCTACGCCTCCAGCTCCAACTCAGGTAGCAGTGAAGGCTCCACCTCCTGTCCAGGTTCCTCCACCCCAGTCTCTCAACAGACTAAAGGCCGAGGGTTTGAGGACCATTCTTGAAGAGAAGAGGTTGTCTGCTAACGGTGTGGTAGACCGGTACCCAGAAGTGTGGAGCACCTTGAAGTTCCACAAATTTGAAATATTCACAAAGCCTCTAGGCCCTTACATTTCTACTTAGGTTCGGGAGTTTTACTCAGCATATGGGGAGTTGGTGCCGAAGGGAAAGAAAAAGGCCAGCGCATTCAAGCCAGTTGACTTTGTAGTAGTTTGGGGGAAGAAAATGAAGTGTAGCAGCTCAGATATAAATGAGGTGCTCGGATCTACAATGAACTTCATGCACTATTACATTGACATGATCCAGAAGAAGACCCTCGCTGATTTAAAAGGTTGGCTAGCACCTATGATCTCTGATGTGACATCGAGGTGGATTGAGGTAGGTGTGCTGATTGAGAAAAAGGACTTGAACATGGCTGCCGCATACTGGTTTGGGTTTATTAACAGCACCATTATGCCTTCGCAGAACGAGTCGATCCTCCGGCATCCGAGTGATGCGTGTTTGGGTTGTATCATGGATCGGGAGAAGCTAAACTTGGGTCTGCTCATTGAGCAAGAGATGGCCATGAAGGCCAAGTAGAGTTAGACTTCTCTTCCCTTTCTGGTGCTGATCACTGAGCTATGCAGGCGGGCCCGTGTCCCTATGAATGAGAAGATGGATGTGGAAGTGACTCCCACTTTCTCTACTGACATCCAACGAAATGAGGCCGAGAACATGAGGGATGAGGCCGAACGGAGGAGCGCTACGTCGGTGGATACGTCCCCGGTAGTTGATATTGATACGTTGCCGACTGAGGCAATACTTCCTCCTCAGGCCAGTGAGTCTACAGGTACATCTGGCCCCTCTACTATTGTACCTCCTTCTACTGTTGTACCCCCTCCCACTACTGTTGTTGCTGCTACTGCCTCCCGACCACCTATCACCGAGCCATGTTGTACAAGATGGGTCATATGGCTCATTCCACTAATGGGCATGCCTCCCGGGTAAAGGTTGGTGTGCCTGGGTTGATAGAGCGGGAAATTTTTGCCGCCTTAGCCCCGATTAGGGCTGAGATGAGAGGGGATAGGGAGTTGATTGATGGCCACAGGCTTGCACTGGATGCCCTTACAATGAGGGTTGAGGCTTGTGAGCAGGATCGAGGTGATTCTGTTGTTGTGACGTCCTTGAAGGCCGATGTTGTTGGGCTACAGAAGGATTTGGAAGAGCTGAAGTCCACTGACCTATCGATGTTGTTCGGTAAGGTGGAGATTTTCGTGATCCCAAGTGCAAATGTCCCTGCCAGTTCAGAGATTTCTCCGGCTACTACGACCGGAGATATTGATAGAGAGGATGCAACAGTTGAATATGAGGCTGAGACTAATGAGGATGAGTTGGGTGTCTGTGATGCGTCTATGTACGATGATCTGGAGAACCTTGAGGGGTCCATGGTTCAGACGGCGGTTGAGGCATCACTCAAGGATACTTCGATGGTGGGCTCCAGTGGAGCCAAGGATGTTGTTGCAATGGGCACTAATGCCCAAGATGACAGAGTCACAGAGATGCAGAGTTCACCCAAGGCTTAGCTTGGCAGGAGGATTTTTTACTCCCTTTCTGTTTTTATCATGTTTTATTTCTCTATTTCTTTGCATTTAAGGACAACTACTAGACTAGTTGGGCGGGGTGAGGTAAAACTATACCTCCCTCTTTTGGGCTATTTTGTGAATATTTGTTGTTTTTGTCTTGTGAATGTTGGATCTTATCTTGTGTTTTTATATATATGGTTTTGATCCATTGTGTTTGTCCTTTGTTTTGAATTGCAAATGGTTTTGAACCGATTTTTAAAAAAAAAAAATTTACACCTCTTGATGTGTTTGAAAGTGGTCGTTCTCTTGCAATTTTGAGTGTCGATTGTGGTCAATACCGATGACTTGAATAGTTCTCTCAATTGAACGATATGAGTGTGCGGCTAAGATGAGGCAAATTGAGTTACATTGGACATATGTGAACTCCTAGCATCTCGTTGTGACTAGCCGATTGTTGAATTGATCTCTTGTGATGATCATTGCACGCTAGCTAAAAATAATAGAGTCTTGTTTGATGATTGTGTCAAATGCCATGTGTGTTGAGGTTGTCTTGAATGATGTGCTTGATGATACCTAGAACTTACCCTGGTAATCCAATTGATTAATTAAAGCAAGCGATTAAAATGATCTTAGGCACAATTTGTGAAGAGTGAACCAAAAATTGATATTATACCTCTTTGTGGCTACCTTGTGAGAGTGTGAATCTATCTTGGCACCTTTTTGAGCATATCCTTTTCTTTGGAAGAAGCTTGAACAACTTTGACCTATTTTTCCCATCACATATAACCTTCATGAAGTATTAGTTCATTTGAATAGCCAACATAGTGATGTTTGCATAATCAATACACAACTTCCAATGCAAGTGTATATGATCGTACAATAGTAAAGTAACCCAACCAAGGGTTGGGGTCGAGTCCCAAGGGAGTGGTTTTGAGAATTAATAGAACAATAAAATTTAGTTCTAATTAATCATAGCTAAAAATATTATCGAATATAAACATGTTAAATCTAAGGGGTGACACCAGAGTGTCAATTAACAATGGGGGTTTGTAACAACTAAGCAAAAATCAGCAAAAATGCAAAGAGTACTAATCAAGGGGAGAGAGTTCTTGGGATGTGATAGGAATACGGGATAGACTAAACTATTGGGTACATGCTTTTGATAATAAATTTGCTGAATATCTGTGACTAGGCTAGACTATAGTGGGGGTAAATTCACTCTTGAGCAACTTACCCCGAATCAAATGGGTTCCTCTTGGACACCCACTAGCCGCATGAAGAACAGCCTCCGCCTTAGCCCACTCATTCTCTCAAGCTGAGTGTGTAAGAGAAGGACTAGGGTTCACCTCTCGAACTGAACCTCATGTCGACCCACTCCCACCGGCCATCAATTTAGTAGTCTTAGTTTTACGACCTCTCTCTCGAGCAAGCCAAAAACACAAAGGTGAAATCGTATTTGCAACTACAACTTCACTAAGTTCCACCACAATTACTAAACGAAATCACATTTACACAACAAATAAACCATCAACAAGCAAGACCCAACAGATAATCTAACCCATATTCACAAAATACACCCCAAGCATTGGGGTTTTAGCTAGACATGTAAAAGAGATAGAAATTTATACCAAAATGAGTTTTCATTCAAAATGGGTATGAAGATTTAAGTCTTAAAACAAGTCAAAAGTGAAGAATCCGCAAGACCTAAGTCCAAATTCTTGGAGTTGAAACCCTTTGAATCTTCAAGTTCTTCAAAACCCTCTCCAAACTTAGAACTCAAAAGTCTATCTTAAAAATTCTATATTAAAAATCTGATGTAAAATTCAATATTAAAAATCTGATATTAAACGAGTATTTATAGTTTTTAAATATTTGTGTTGCAGCGGATCACTCGGCGACATTAGTCGAGATTGCCGATCAACACGGCGATCCACCCTTTGGTAGGTTTCATCACCGTCTTGCGTTAACCTTCAGCATCGTCGTGTTTTGGATCATTGGGCGACATAGTACAGCTTCGCGGAATCACTCGGTGATTCGCCTGCTTCTTTTCACCGCTGATTTGATCCGTTCTTTCAGGGCTCAGCACATTGGAACAAAAGGCGAGGATAAGACCTTTTGGTGACTCGCCGAATGGGTTCGTCGATTCTCAGATCTTCAATTCTTCGTTCTTTCAGCTGCTTTTGTTCCTTTTTGCTAAGTAGTGTCCATGCTTTCCCTCAAACTCCAAATACCTGAAACTTAAGGGTTTTCATCATATATTGAGATAAAATATGCATTTGAGGACACTAATTTTGTCAAAATATAGCCCTAAATGAGTCCAATTTGTGGACTCATCAACACCCCCAACTTAAACGTTTGCTTGTCCTCAAGCAAACTCAAGTTCAGCTGTTCAAAAAGGGTATCTCGAACAGTGCTACACAAGACTCAATTTACTTATGCAAAGATCAAATGTGCACTCAAAGATTCAAGTTGTGACTCACCAATATCAAAGAATCTCATGCTCACAATACTTGCTTCAAATGCAAGTTCAAGCTCAACCAAAGTGTTCAAGTACCCTCACACAAAGAATGATTTCATATTCACACAATGGTTCACAGTTTAAAGCTTCGGAATCAGAGGCAACACTCACACTCACAAAGAAGAACACAATGCATAATTTCACCCATAGGTTTGCCCGTATTTTCCAATCAACACTTGCTTCAGCTCACTCAAGATCAAAAAGGTCATTTCGAGGCTTGTAATGGGGCTGAGTGCAAAGGTATGGTCATTTAGGATCAGTGGCTTTCATCCTCATGAAATGTGGTGCTCACAACACTTCATTTAATTTTCCTTCATCATTTTCCTTAGTGCTCATAAGTCATCTTATTATTCACTTTCCATGGATTGTTTGGAAATCTCATTTCTTTAGTACTTTATTCCACAACTTTCTTTTTCATTCTTTTTCTTTTTCTTTTTCTTTCTTCCTTTTTTTTTATATATGGAGGGGTTCCATTTTTCTCAAAACCATGGGTAACAGGAGACTTTCCTTGTACTTCTTGACTTGCCCTTATCTTTTCACCACACCCCCAACTTAGGCTTTTGGCCTAAGTTGGCTATTCAACTAACCACAACTTCATGAGGATTATGGGTGATGGATAAAGAAAGGTCTAGTTTTCATCAAGTTTCTTCCTAAGGAAAGTAAGGCTCAAGGGGTATTCAAAAGCAGTTCACGCACTCACAAGGTAGGTCATAAAAACGGTATATGTCAAATTGGCTCACACTCTTAGAAGTTGCCTAAGATAATATCAACAGAAAGCATAACTTAGTTGACCGAACCAACGGGGCAAATTCTAGGATCCATCATGCATAGTTCACAGGTAAGCTCATCACACTAGGCATTAACACTACAAGTCAAACAATACTCCACACTTTCGCTAGTGTACAATGATCATCACAAGAGACTCAATTCGATACTAAGCTAGTCATAACAAAATGTAAAAAGTTCACATATTATCTAGGCAACTTCATTGGGACTGATCGTAGCCGCGCATTCATGTTCGTTCGATTGAGAGCACTATTTAATTCATCGGTTTTGATTAGAACTGAGACTTAAATTTTGCGAAAGAACATCCACATTCAACACACGAGAGGTGGCAAAAATTTTCGGACGAGTCAAAATCATTTTGCAATTTAAAAACATGGAGCCACAAGCTCAAACATTCACAAGATGCAGTGTATAAAACACAATTTCAACTCACAACCCAATATATAAACAAAACCAGAGAGCCACAAAATCACAAAAGGTGGGCCTCACCCTACCACAAATAAAACATGTGTCTTCAAATGCAAACAAAAATATCCAAAAGTGAAATAAAGTAAGACAGAGAGGGAGGTAAAGAGGGGGTCCTGTCTACACAGTCGCTCCATCTGTCTAGGCATCAGTGCCCGGTGCATCACTCTGGTCCTGGGTCTCAGTACCCGGAGTCATCTCAGAAGAAACAACAGTACCAAACCCACTAGGAGCTGCCAAGGGTGTTTTCACCAAAAAGGCCTGCACAGCTGCATAGAATCCCCTGGTCCATGAAAAACATTAGGATCTATGATAGTGGTATTCCTGTCAGAACTGGGCCTCTTTCTCTTGCCTTTATTTCCATGTGGAGGTTCTTGTCTTCCTTTCTTGGGAGGATTTGACCCCCCCCCCTTCATTTATTGTGATATCATGTGCTCTTTTCTGGGATGGCATGACAATATTAGTTTTTACCAAATCTTCGGGATACTCAGACTTCTCCCTACTAGACTCAACAACATGCAAGCAAAACCCCACAAGATTTAACCAATTTTAAGGCAAAAAAATATGGGATTTTAACAATATAAACACTACGAGCAAGATTTTCACTGGCATAAGCAAATACAATTAAGATCAGAGAGGCTCAGCACACATCACTAAGATAAGATCATTGCAAATGAGTACAAAATTGCTAAAAATAAATTCGGGGTTTGGAAAACCAACCTTAGATACCGATTAAAATACTTTTAAAATGCTACGCAATAATGTAATCCAACTCCGAGCACCAATCAACAACTCAAATACAGTAAAAACGCAAGAAATATTGAAAATACTAAACAGGTGCGAGTTTGTGAAGGTCTAAAGTGAGGGAAAGTGTAGAGTTTGAAAGTTTAAACCTTTGGCCTTTTAAGAAACCGTCCAGTTCTCACCCATTCGGCGACAGTCGTGGTCGCTGATCCATTCGGTGATTCGCCAAGTTTTACTGGACCTCCAGTTAAACTAGGGGTCCAAATGGCGAACTAGATTGCAATCGCTGACCAGGTCGGCGATTCGCCAATAATTTCCTAGGCACGCCAAGTTTTACAGACTCCACTTTGAAGTTGTCTTAAGTCCAACGGCGGTCTAAGACGGGTCGTCGATTTCTTCGGCAATGCGCCGACTGGACCTTTGGCTCGCCAATTTGCACTTTTCACTCACTTTCCATACTTCGACCTACAAAAATAACACACTATTATTTCTTAAAGCAAAAATAAAGCGGTAAAACCTTGGGTTGCCTCCCAAGAAGCGCCTTATTTAATGTCGTGGCACGACGTAACTCCTCACTCAAGTCCTTCAGAAAGGTTTGCATCATTTTCATAAGGCCACCCTTCTTTGGGCTCTAGGTAGAGAAAAGATAGCACTGGATCCATTTGGGACCATTGTCATCATTCACACTCATTCTTCATGTTTCAACACATAAACAAGCAAAACAAAACTAAAAATTAGGTAAGTAAACTACAACTAAGAAGAACAAAAATTCTACTAATATAAGAATTCTAAAGTGACACCACTCCCCGGTAGCGGCGCCATTTTGATGTTTGCGTAATCAAGACACAATTTCCAATGCAATGTTTCTATGATCGTACAATAGTAAAGTAATCCAACCAAGGGTTGGGATCGAGTCTCAAAGGAGTGGTTTTGAGAATTAATAGAAAAATAAAATTTAGTTCTAATTAGTCATAGCTAAAAACATTATCGAATATAAACATGTTAAATCTAAGGGGTGACACAAGAGTGTCAATTAACAATAGGGGTTAGTAACAAGTAAGCAAAAATACAAAGAGTACTAATCAAGGGGAGAGAGTTCTTGGGATGTGATAGGAATACGGATAGACTAAACTATTGGGTACATGATTTTGATAATAAATCTATTGAATATCTGTGACTAGGCTAGACTATAGTGGGGGTAAATTCTCTCTCGAGCAACTTACCCCGAATCAAATGGGTTCCTCTCGCACGCCCGATTGCCACATAAAGAACTGCCTTCGCCTTAGCCCACTCACTCTCTCAAGATGTGTGTGTGGGAGAAGGACTAGGGTTCACTCTCTCGAGCTGAACCTCATGTCGACCCACTCCCACCGGCCATCAATTTAGTAGTCTTAATTTTACAACCTCTCTCTCGAGCAAGCCAAAAACACAAAGGTGAAATCGTATTTGAGTTTACAACTTCATTAAGTTCCACCATAACTACTAAACAAAATCACATTTACACAACAAATAAACCATCAACAAGCAAGACCCAACAAATAATCTAACCCATATTCACAAAATCACACCCCAAGAATTGAGGTTTTAGCTAGACATGTAAAAGAGATAGAAACTCATACCAAAATGAGTTTGCATTCAAATGGGTATGAAAATTTAAATCTTAAAACAAGTCTAAAGTGAAGAATCTGCAAGACCCAAGTCCAAATTCTTGGAGTTGAAACCCTTTGAATCTTCAAGTTCTTCAAAACTCTCTCCAAACTTAGAAGTCAAAAGTCTATCTTAAAAATTCTATATTAAAAATCTGATGTAAAATTCGATATTAAAAATCTGATATTAAACTAGTATTTATAGTTTTTTAAAGATTTGTGCTGCAGCGGATCACTCGACGACATTAGTCGAAATCACCGATCAACTTGGCGATCCGCCTTTTAGCAGGTTTCATCGCCGTCTTGCATTAACCTTCAGCATCGTCATATTTTGGATCATTGGGCGACATAGTACAGCTTCGCAGAACTTCTCGGTGATTCGCCGAATGCTCCTTTTTACAGCCGAATTGATCCTTTCTTTCAGGGATCAGCACACTGGAACAAAAGGCGAGGATAAGACCTTTTGGTGGCTCGCCGAATGGGTTCGATGATTCTCAGATCTTCATTTCTTTGTTCTTTCAGCTGCTTTTGTTCCTTTTTGCTAAGTAGTGTCCATGTTTTCCCTTAAACTCCAAATACCTTAAACTTAAGGGTTTTCAGCAGATATTGAGATAAAATATACATTTGAGGACACTAATTCTATCAAAATATAGCCCTAAATGAGTTCAATTTGTGGACTCATTACTTAGGCCAAAATCGTAAGTTGGGGTGTGGTGAAAAAGAAGGAAAATCAAGGAATGTGAAAAAACTGCCTTTGAAGGATCATGCTAAAAAAGATGGAACCCCTCCATGTAAAAAAAATGTGAAAATAGAAAAAAAGATTGAAAAAGATAAGAGTTTGTGAAATAAAGCTTGTGAAAGGGGCAAAAGAAATGGGTATCCAATGCATCATGCTTAAATGAACAACAAGGTGGATTGTGAACATCATAGAGTATGAAAGATAATGAGAAAAAATGAATTGCAGGCCATACTTCATGAAGGAAAAAGTCACTAAATAAAAATGATCATACCTTTACACTCAGCCCCAATACAAGCCTTTAAAGACCTTTGTGATCTTGAGTGAACTAAAAATTATGTTGATTGGAAAATAAGGGCAAACCTATGGGTAGAGTCACGCATGTTTTCATCTTTGGGAGTTTGAGAGTTGTATTTGATTCCAAAATTATATTTTGTTGATAATCTTTGTGTGAGCTTTGAATCATTCTTGGTGTGAGGGCATTCAAATGCTTTTGTTGAGCTTGAACTTGCATTTGAAGCAAGCATTGTGAGTTTGAGTTCTGTTTGATGATGGTTAGTCACAGTTTGAAACTTAGGGTGCACAATTGAACATTGTATGTGTAGTTTGAACCTCTTGTGGTTATTTGTTTTGAGTCTTGAGTAGCACTGTTTGTAAACATCCTTATTGAATTGATTGATCTTGTGTTTTACTTGAGGACAAGCAAAAGTTTAAGTTGGGGTTGTTGATGAGTCTAGGATTTCGACTCATTGGGGCTTGTTATTCATATTTTTAATGTCCTCGATGCCTATTTTATGTTCTAAACTGATGTTTTAATGATAATTTGCAGATATAAAGGCTAAAGAGCAAGGCAAGAACAATACCGGGCAAAAAGGACCAAAAATGATGAAAAAGGATGAAGATAGTAAAAGTTGAGAATCGCTAAAGCCACTCGGTGACTCGTCGAGTGGCACTTTAGCTCGCCTAAAGTTCCAGACTGCCAACCCTGGGGAGAAACCAACTTGGCGATGGAAATGGACAGTCAGTGGACCACCGAATGGATCAACGACTTCGATCCTGATCACTTAAAGTCACAAAACTCTGAGGTTAAAGAGGCAAAGCAAGACGGCGAGGAAATGCGTCACTTGGCGCATCGCTAACCTGGTCAGCGATGCTCGACTAACTTTGTTGAGTGACCCCGAAGGCCAAAATTTAAGAACGTATAAATTGAATTTCAAAAGGAAGAAAAAGGAATCCAGTCATTTCCTGAGTAATTTGTACATTATAGAACTTTGAGCTTTCGTTGGAGACTTTGTTTTACTTAGTTTAAGGAGTTTTTTAGTAGATTTTGAGTAGGGTTTTCAATATTGAGCATCTTGGATCATTTTAAAGACGTGGATTACATTACCCAGATTATGTTGAATGAATTGGTATTGATTTCTTCCTTTTTATGATATGTGGATAAACCCCCATTCTTAGGGGTGTGATTATTTGCTCTAATTAGCTTATGGGTATTGTTGTTTACTGATTTTAAATGCTGATTTGAAGTTAGTTTAATTGATATCTGACTATTAACCCATGAATTGTAGTTGTAAATGCAGTTCTAACTTAGTGTTCTAGGGTTGCTTGAGAAAGAGGTTTTAGAACTAAGATTATCGATTGATGATTTTAGTGATTGGGTTGTTGTGGGTTCAGCTCGAGAGAGTGAATCTTAACTTGATCCTACCTATCTAGCTTGAGAGAGTAGATAAATTGAGGTAATAGGCTGCTTATAGTGTTATATTTGTCGAGGTTCGAAAGAACTCGCTCGAATCGTAATAGTTGTTCGAGAGAATGTTATTGCATCTATAGTCTAGCCTATCCACTATGATTCAGCAATTGTTAGTAAATTACAATTACCCATATAGCGAAATTAGCCTTTAATCGATCACATCCCCAAGTATCACTTATCTACTAGATTACTCCTCTGTTTTTCTTAGTTGATAATTGACAAACCTTAACCCCACATTTAACACTTGTTGTCAACCCCTTTGATTTATTTCAATGATTTCGATAATTTCTATTCCTATAATTAATTAGACACGTTTATAACTTCATAACTGAATTTTAATTTGTATTACTCCTTGTGGGATCGACCCCAACTCTTTGTTGAGTTTACACTAGATTGTGATCGCCTACACCTAGTATTGGATGAGGTGTAGTTGAGCATTTATCATCTTCCACACCGAAAAGGGTTGCCCTACTTGCCAAGGTAAGGACCATGAACTTCTAGCTTAGGTGGATCCACTAGCTAATGTCTATCTAGACAGTCATCCTATGAGGGTGCATAGGTATGGGATAAAGAGATTGCTTCTAGAATCCCAACCTCTATTAACGGGAGAGCTTCCATCTCAATATCCTCTCGGTGATAAGCATAAATCCCACAGAATAGTCATTTCATACTTGTTCTTATCATCCATGGAAGGGCACATCATCTTACCCATCCAAGCTAAGTCATATGTCATCCATGGAAAGGTATCTTTCAATAACCAATCCAAGCTAGGTTTCATTAGGATAGCTCTTTGTCTTTGATTCATTTAGGTGAGAAGACATTTCAACCTTAGAACCCTTACTATGTGAGAAAACCTTTTACAGTCATGCTTTCATGTGTATACGAGAAAATCCTTTCAACAACACAACAACAACCTTATCATTTATACTTCACTCTCAAAGCATCCTTAAAACATTTACATAAATTCCATAAGAACATGCTTAATTTCATAAACTCTTCATTCATAATCCAAAACCCACATCATATCATTATAATTTGAAAAAATATGGGAATTACTTGGGTTCATGGGAAATCATCATAAAACCATAGAATTTCATCAATTCATGCATAAGAGATCATAATTCCATCAATTAAATCAATAATCAAGAGAACACATAATATAGAAGAAAAACCCTAACTCCATTGCGGATTTCTAACTTTGAAAATAGGATAATTTGGGAACTTCGTGAATGGAAGGAATCAATGGATGAAAACTATCATACATCAATGTCAATTTCTTAGCTTCAATGGAGGAATTGGAGAATGGACTTGCAAACCCTAGCTTGGACCCTTCTTCTTCAAGTTTTCTAGAAACAAAAATATTTGAAAGGAAGACTAGTTCTTCTTTTGTAAATTTGAGAGAATGATTTTCAATTGGGAAATTTTTGAGTTAAAAAACTTATATAGGGGTTTTGATGAAGGATTAAACAACATAGTATTAGGCAAGACTAATTAGGAAAAGACCCAACTGCCCCTAGAATAAATGTCGACCTTCGACCTACTAGCCTTGACCGATAGACCGTGGTTTGACCGACGGTCTGTCCTGCACATCTGTCGTCTTCATCAGAAACTGGAATTAGAGGCCATGATCCACAGACCTCAATCCATGGACCGTGGACCCAACGACAGTCCGTTGTTCCAGGTCGTGGTTCGTGGTCCTCTGAACCTATTTGGGTGGCCAATCCACGGACCAAGCCTACAGTCTGTGGCTCAGTCTATGAGTCGTGGATGGCCTCCGTCGGATGGCACCAAGAACTTCTGAAAACTGAAATGTTACCCTTTCTCGAATCTGAAGTGTTACATTTGATCATCAAGGTATGTGCAAATTCACCAATATATTTCATTCATCCATTGGTAACCATAAGATTTCCAAGTTTCCAATTCAATTTCACCTAATTTGATTAGGGTTCATGCAATATCCATGAGTCTTATTTGATTTTATTTAATTATCCAATTTCAATCTTCATATGCTTGTTTTGATTAAATTACATGATTTCCAATTGATTTCCTATATATTCATGCTTTTTACTTGATTATGATGATGAATTTATTAAAGAAGCTTATGAATTATTGAAGTATAATTTATTAAGACTGTATATTTTATGAAAATGATGTTTATGAATTAAGCATCCTTATGAGATGGGTATCAATTAATTGGGAAAGGTTTTCTCACTTACTTATGAAATCATGATTTGTGAAGGTTTTCTCACATATGTATGAATCATGGTTTAAAAGAGTTACTCTATGATGACTTAAGTTTGGATTGATAGTTTAATTGTGCCTTTCCAAGTATGATGATATGAATATGTTTATGATTAATTCCATTGGGATTTTACTTAGCACTGAGATAACGTTGAGATGGAGACTCTCCCATTATAAGAGGTCGAGTCTCTACTATCAATCTCTTTGTTGCTAACTACGTGCCCCCATAGGATCTGTCTTAGAAAGACATAACAAGTGGATCCACCTAAGCTAGAAGTTTATGGTCCTTACCTTAGCAAGTAGGACATATCTTTTTGGTGTGGAAGCAAGACACAAGATTTCACATGATAGCTCACGTGGTTTATGTCGGTTAATGGTAAACATCCCACAAAATGAATTATGTTACATTCAAAGGTTTTTATGAAAGCTTTCAAATGATTTTAAGTATGCATTGACAATGCTCATGATTTATGATTCTCCTTTAATGGTTTTAATATGTTTTTAGCTTGGTCATTCATATCATGCTTAACGTCCTCATATGGTCACATTTATATTTTCATGCATTTGCCTATAGTTAGTACATTCCATGTACTAATGCATATTTGTGTCTACATTGTCTCATAATATAGGGTTCGAAACTTCTTCTCCTCCTGCTTGTGGCTAGCTTGGACTACTATCACTATTGGATTGGTGAGTCATCATACTTCGAGGGAAAGACCATGAAGACTTTTAGTGATTTTGTCATTTACTTTGAGACTTTGTACGTGGTGTATATGTCCCAAAAACTTTCATGTTGATTTAGAAGGCTTGACAAGACATAGTTAAGATTCCACAATTATGTTTCAACTTCTCTTTTATGATATGAGACTTTCTACTTAAATATAACGACCCGAGAGCACCCCCTAGTCGTTACCGGCGTATTCGACCTCTTGGAGGTCTTATACAAGCCCTTAGCATTCGTCATAGCATTTATTATAGAAAAATAGCAGAAAATTTAAAACGTTTTCATAATATAACACAAGACATAAAAGTCACCTCATTAAACCTTTAATACAAAAATTGGAGTACTACGTCTCAAGATAGCCATGTTAAAACATGACTACAACACAAGAGGGACACAACCCTTACAATACAAAAGAAACTACTATCTAGTACATAGAACTTAAGGAAACTGTTTAACATAAAGGTCCTTGAATTTTTAAGGACACACCCGAACTTGGGAATAGTAAGTCAAGCTCATCACTTCTAGGGAAGGCCCTTTAGTCACCATCACCTACACTTGGTGTAAAAAGATGAAGAAGAATGGTGTTAGTACAAGAATGCACTAAGTATGATAACCATGAAAAATGTGCTCATAAAAGGACATTTAGTTGGAAACCATGCATCATGCCTTTTTAGAGAAACTTCAAGAACATTTAGTACATAGGAACAATATAAATCACATACACACGGAAACCATTCATAATAGCACATAGAGCCACTTATAACATTTTAGGCACATTCAATGCATACAATACATTACCTTCCTCTTTATCTTACCTCCTTTCCTCAAGCAACCCTTAGGGAATACTTGGTGCAATGTATTGCCTTAAGGTTACCAAAGATGAACTTACATATAGCCTTCATCAATCCAATCACATATATTCATAGAGTCATAAGCACACCATAAGACATAGTCTTCACATAGGCACCATCACCTAAGACAACCCCCAAGTCACACTAGTGCAATATGCAAGTAGCATCCCATAATACTACTCCCACCAAGTGTTCCTAGGAAGCCACCATAGACTAGGCACATCATATTCAACAAGTCATAACATCTTCACTTAACATTAGACATAAGACCAACATACTTCATAACATCATATAAGGACTCATTCTTTTACTACATCATTAGTCATAACCCATTTAGTTCATATCATAGGTAAACCACCCTCACAACCCCTTCATAAGCTCACTTGTGCAATGTACACATGGAGTCCCATTCCCCCACATATACTAAGCAAACCCATTAAGAAGTCATAAGTCTAATTCACATGCATAAACCTACTTCATGTCTTGACATAACTAAAGTAAACCTTAACATGCTTTCATATTAACATACATAGACCATAGTCTTCATTACATAAAGAGCCTAATCATAACCTCCCTTAGAGTCCACCTGTGCAATGCATAAGTAGGGTCCATAGTCCACCTACACTAAGTAACTCTTCAAGAAATCATGACTAGAGTTCACATTCTTATCTTAGTTCATTTCTTAACTTTCGGGAGACATTGCCATAACCGACATAGACCATGTGAGTTACATGGAATCCGGTGTTCCACTCCCACACCGAAAAGAGAGGGTACTACTTGCCAAAGTAGGACCTACATATATAATAGCTATCTAGTGGATCCACTAAGCTAATACCTACAGGGGCACGTAGTTATGGAACAAGGAGATTGCTACTAGAAAACCTTGACTTACTAAGCGTGGAGGTTTCCATCTCATGAGACAACATCTATGTTGGGAATCCGGACTTGCTAAACGTGAAGGTTCTCTTGTGGGAGGCCGGACTTGCTAAACGTGAAGCCTCCACTCTCATTTTTCATGTTCACTCGGTGCTAAGCTCCAACTCCCTTTTTAAACATCTTTAAGCCTTTATTTAACATTAGTTCATAAAGTAGGCTTTAGGGACTTAATCCCTCATATCATATAGCTCAAAGGTTTCTAAGATGAGAATGACATTTCATTGTAGAACCTACATTATGTGAGAATGACCCTTCACATAATAATACCATATTCATAACATAGTCTAGTTTAAAGTACAATTGAGGAAACCTTTCAAGATACTTACTTTCACTAGATTATCATAAACCTTATTCATT
>NW_026020375.1:0-19544 GCF_900185275.1 Solanum verrucosum
CTTGAGATGAACTCAAGATTCACCTCCATCACAACGAGCTTAGAGGACTGGGTGAGCCTATTCTGGTTAGCAAGCAAGTTCGGAAAATTCTTAAAGTGCTTCCAAATCTTGGCAAAGCAAGGTGGATGCCATAACAGAAGCCAAGGATATAATGACTATTCACATGGATGAACTGATTGGGAATCTTAAGACCTACGAGATGAACAAGAAACAAGGGACACTATGAAGGAAGGAAAGAAGGAGAAGTCTATTTTTTGAAAACGTTCAAGGTGAGGTGACTGAGGAGGATGATGAGATGGCGTATGTCACTAGAAGATTTCAAAAGATCATAAAGAAGCATGGGGTTTCTAAAAGAAAGCCTCTACCAGTAGAACTGCTACTGCAAATGATCTGTGCCATAAATGTGGCAAGCCTAGTCACTTTATAAGGGACTGCCCCAGTCAAAAGTAGGAAACTCATGACACCAGACCGCGCAAGAGGGACCTGGTCCCAGACCATGCTCGGATGAAGGCCCATGTTGATCAGTTGGTGAGAAAAGCCTTTGCTGTATGGGGAGATGATTCAAGTGAGTCAGAAGAAGATGCAGAAAGTTATGAAGATGTTTCAATGATGGCTATTGAAGATGATGAAAATGTCTTCAACTCATTTTCTCTTTAATGGCTAAATCCGATGATAAAGAGGATCAAAATGAGGTAACTCTTCTCATCTTAAAGATGATTTAACTCTCTTCCCATTAAAAAATTGAGAAAACTTGTGCTCTATTAATTGACTCAGTTGATGAACTGACCTCTGAAAATTTGATGATAAGTGAAAAGTTGAGTCTGTGCGAAGATGAAAACTCAGTTCTTAATGCTCAAATGTCTGAACTGAGTATCAGGATAGGTATCCTAGAGACTGATAGTCTGGAACCCAGTGAGGGACCTGGTACCTCAGTAGGTGGAAAGAGAAAGCTTAGCATCCTTGAGGAAGAACTGGAAGAAAAGCTTAAAATCCTTGAGTCCAAGTTAGTTGCTTCTCTTGAAACAAATTCTCAACTGAGAAAGGATCTGAGTAAGGTCAAGGAGGAGTTAAGCCACTCTCTAAAATGGACTGACTCCTCTAAGATACTCTCTAATCTGTCTAATCAGAGTTTCAATGGAAAGAAAGGGTTGGGACGCAGACCAATAGAACCCCCATATAATCCTCATAGCAAATATGTGTCTGTATCTGACACAACCTTTTGTGCACTCACTGTGGTCAAATGGTCATTTGAAAGAGAAATGAGAGTCTGAGAAAAGCTAAAGAAAGGCATGTGAAATTTGTTAGATCTGAAAATGATGTTAAAAAGGACACAAGGGACCTGGTCCCGTTATCGTTTTAGCAAGAACACTTTACCTCCATGGACAGAAGGTTTCTCATTAAACCTTTTGACAGTTTTTGGGAACTCCGTTTGAAGTGGGTTCCTAAGTCTAATAAGTGATTTTGTGCAAAAGAAGAGAGCAGTCAATGTTGGTATATGTATAGTGGATGCTCAAGGCATATGACTGGAAATACTCTAAACTTCCTCTCTTTGGAAGCACACCAAGGTGGTGGTGTGTCATTTGGCGGTGGAAAAGGGTGTGTGGTTACAAACTGTGCAACTAAGAAAATTGTAATGTCTGCAAAAAGAGTCAAGAATGTTTATGTTGCTGATCTTGATTCCATAGAAGGAGATGACATGTCGTGCCTAAGTGCACAAGCTGATGATGTTGATTTATGGCATAGACGGCTGGGTCATGTGAGTAACTCCTTGTTGAAAAACTTGTTGTAGGGGACCTGGTCCGCGGATTGCCGAGACTGAAGTTTGCAAATGACAAAGTCTGCAATGCTTGTTCTAAAGGGAAACATACTAAGTTATCATTCAAAGCCAAGAAGGGTATCAGTACATCAAAATCTCTGGAGCTGCTTCACATGGACTTATGTGGACCTATCAGAATTCAAAGCAGGGGAGGTAAGAAATATATTTTTGTCATTGTTGATGATTTTTCCAGGTTTACGTGGAACCTGTTCCTGCGCACTAAAGATGAGACAACTACAATCTTGATCACCTTTGCCAAAGCTATTCAAGTTAAGCTGAACTGCAAAATAGCCAGTGTCAGATCAGATCATGGCACAGAGTTTGAAAACTCTCAGCTAGAAGGTTTTTTATGCAGAACATAGAATAACCACAACTTCTCAGCACCAAGAACTCTCAGCAAAATGGAGATGTTGAAAGAAAGAACAGAACCTTGGTGGAGGTTGCCAGAACTATGATGATTGATTCAGGGCTTTGCTATGAATTTCTGGGTTGAAGCTGTCAACCTGCATGTTATGTGACTAATAGGTGCCTCATCAGATATGTCATCAAGAAGACCCCCTATGGAGCTGTTGAACAACAAAAAACCTCCATTGCACACCTCAGGCCATTTGGTTGCAAGTGCTTTGTGTTGAACAATGGAAAGGATGACCTAGGGAAATTTGATGCCAGAAGTGATGAGGGTGTATTTATCGGTTATTCATCGACAAGCAAGGCATACAGAGTGTTCAACAAAAGAACCTTTTTGTATTAAGGAAAGTATGCATGTCAAGTTTGATAAATCAGGAACACTGAATGACCATGGTGAAGACTATGAGTTTGTAAAGCAGACAGGATAGCAGATGAATGATCAGACTGCACAAGGAGAGGAATCTGGTGCTTCAGGAGAACCTGGTCCCTCAAATCCATTACAGGATGCTTTGCCTCCAATCTTGAAGAAAGTGAAGGTGATTCTGATGCTGACAAAAAGGAAGAGATTACCAAGAAGTCCGTGTAGAAACATCAATCTTCCTATCCAGTGGATAATCTCATTTCCCCTCTTGATTCTGGAATTCAAACCAGATCAAAATCAAGAAATCTGGTAGCATTTTCAGCATTTATATCAAACATTGAGCCTAAAAACATCAAAAAAGATCTCCAGGATGTAGACTGGGTAATCTTAATGCAGGAGGAACTTCATCAGTTTGAAAGAAACAAAGTGTGGCACCTGGTCCCCAAACCAGCGGACAAAACTACTATTGGGACCAGATGGGTGTTCAGAAACAAACTTGATGAGCATGGAACCATTACAAGAAACAAGTCAAGGCTTGGGGTTCAAAGGTACAACCAAGAAGAAGGAATTGATTATGATGAGACCTTTGCTCATGTTGCCAGAATGGAAGCTGTCAGAATCCTAATTGCTTTTGCAGCCCACAAGGAGTTCAAGTTGTTTCAAATGGATGACAAAAGTGCATTCTTGATGGTTATCTGAAGGAGGAGGTGTATGTCAAGCAGCCCCCAGGCTTTGAAGATACAGACTTGCCCAATCATGTACTAAAGTTGGATAAGGCTTTGTATGGGTTGAAACAAGCTCCTAGAGCTTCGTATGAATGCCTATCAAAGTTCTTGTTGGACAATGGGTACAAGAGAGGTAAAATAGACAATACTTTGTTCTTGAAATCCAGAGGTAAAGAATTGTTGATTGTGCAGGTGTATGTCGATGACATAATTTTTGATGCTACCTCAGATTCTCTGTGCAAGGAGTTTGCTGAATTAATGAATAGCGAGTTCGAGATGAGCATGATGAGAGAACTCACTTTCTTTCTAGGCTTGCAGATCAATCATTCCTCTTAAGGCACTTCAATCTGCTAAGAAAAGTTCATCAAATAGATGCTCAAGAAATTTAATCTCCTCGATGCAAAGGTGTTGGATACTCCCATGAGCACAAGTGTGAAGCTTGACTTGGATGAAGATGGAGTTGAGATAAATCAGACTATGTATAGGGGAATCATTGGGTCACTTTTATATCTCACTGCAAGCAGACCAGATATAATCTTCAGTGTACGGATATATGCAAGGTTTCAAGCTGCACCAAATGAGTCACATCTAAAGGCTGCTAAACGAATACTGAGATACCTGAAGAGAACTCAGGACCTGGTCCTCTTCTACCCAACAGGTGACTTACTTGATCTAATTGGTTTTGCAGATGCTGACTATGCAGGCTTTCTTGTAGATCGAAAGAATACATCAGACATGACACATTTTCTTGGATCATCACTAATTTCCTGAGGGACAATGTTGAGAAGCAAAATGTGATGTTGAAATTCTGCAAGACTGAAGATCAACTGGCTAACAACTTTACAAAGGCACTGAGTAAAGAATCCTTCATTAAGAACAAGATGAGGCTGAGGATGCACAAAATCACCTGATCCCCTAACAATTTGCACAAAGCTTCTTCTTGCTGACTATGTTAAGGAGGACAGGTATCTATACTTGTTTTAATGTTGGTCATAAAAGAATTCACTTTTGGTACTTTAATGCAGGTATACACTCATGGTGTGTCCAGCTGAAGGGACGATTTAATCACACTAGGCAGGGTTGCAGATTGAAATGAGGACCTGGTCCTCATAAGGTTAGTATCATTTATACTACACTGTCTAACTGTCAACATCACCGCCACGTGTCCTTCGCCCATTCATCGCGTCAGTTTCAGATATATTTTCGCTTTTAAACCAAAGGTTGCTACTGTTGGGGACCCGATGTCTTTTTGGTTTTATATACTACTTCTCTTAGTGAATCAAATTACAAAATCTCTTCAAACAATTCTTGTTGAAATTCACTAATCCCTTCTCCAAAGCTTTTCTCTCTTTCTCTCAAAATGCCTAACTCTAATTCTTCTTCAAAGATCCCTATCTCCCAAGAAGTTGAAAACCCTAGTTCATTCAACTTCTCATTTCCTACTCCAGAAGGCTGCAAAGAAATCTTTTGTGAAAAGGGAAAAAGTTAGAACATAGGTGGCTGAAAAATGAAAACCCATAAAGGGACCAGGTCCTAGGGTTCAAAAATAAGGTGAAGAAAAGAAAATGTCAAGGGAAGATCGCATAACGAAGATGGAAAAGCAAAAGGTGCTGAATGGAAGAGTCCTTGATCCAGAAATACTCACTGCTTCTGGTATGTCAAACCTTTCTGATGTTGTTTCCTTGCAAGAGTGGAGTCATTTGTTCGAACCACCTGCTTCGTATCTTCATGAACCTAAAGTGCGAGAATTTAATTATAAGATGGGATTGTTAGATGATAGGGGGTCAAGATATTGAAATTCTTCTAGATGTGGAGACAATTGGTATCATTCTGGGTGTGCCAGTAAAGAGGGTGAGGTCCATTGAAGGGTGTAAACCCTCTAGTGAGTTCTCTGCAAGGGCCACCAAGCGTAGAGATATCAAACGTGCTGGGATTCCATACGGGTATTTGATGAACTACGTGTTTAACCACTTTGAGGTACCGATTGGACGAGAAGTACCTGGTACCATCAAACAGATGTTCACTGCAATCACCCTGTTGAGTGTGTGGAAGGAAAGACTAAGGGAAGGTCAATGGTGGCAGATGTCCTGGAACAACAAACATCTCACAAACGTGAAGTGACTGATCTCACTGAAATTTTGAATGATAAAGAGGTAGAGATTGTAACGCTGAAGGCAAAATTGCAGAAATTTGTCTCAGGAGGACCTGGTACCTCTGGTGTAAATGCGCAGGAAATGCAAAGGTTAAGGGACGAAAATGCAATGTTGCTGAAGACAAATGCCTCACTCAGTGAGGAAGTCAAATCCCTAAACAAGCAATTGATACAGGCTCATGAGAGTGATAATGAGCGCATGATGATGTTAATGCGCACCTTCAACCACCCTCCACCTCCGTCCTAAAAGTGTCTTGTTTCCTTAGTTTATTTCCTTATTCTTCAATCCTGATTAAAACTCTTGTGGCTTTATGTTTTGTTGACTGACTACAGTGGTCAGTATATGTGATCTAATGTTATTTATGTTTCTGCCCTGTTCATGTGTGGCTTAATATTCTCTTTATGCTTACATACACATGTTCTATGTGGCCCAAGGCCCTGAATTATTTATTGCCTTGCATTTAACTTGAATATGTTTACTGCTTCACCTTTTCAATGATGTCAAAAGGGGAAAGTTTTGTTGTAAAGTTGGTTGTGGAATAGGGGCATTGAACTAAAGGGGAACTGTGGTTGTTAGGGGCATTGTACTAAGGGGAAATTGTGGTTGTTACTGGTGCACTAACAAAGGGGGAATATGTATTTGAATGAATGTTTGTTCACTCACGTGAGGAGTTATGTAGGTTGTTTGTCATCATCAAAAAGGGGAAAATTGATAATTGCTTATGCTCATTGATGTTTTGATGATCTCCTCACAAGTGCAGGGACCTGGTCCTCTGCAGAGTATGAATACTCGTCTAGTGGTCAAAGTGCTAAACAGTTGGAAAGTTGTCTGCGTCAGAAAGTTGGTGAAGCTGCAGCGTACTCCACCAATCAAAAGCGGCGAGGTTGCTTGTTCATTGGATAATAACTTTTCATGTCTAAATATATATCCAAGAACAAACAACAAATTATTCATTCATTCAAAGAGAGAGATATTTCAAGCTTCAAAACAGCAGGGACCTAATTGATTGTTTCAAGTGCTTTCTGTACCAGTTGTTACTTTGTTTGCTTGTAATAGTGCTTATATTGTAGGATTTGTTTCACTTGTGAAAGAAACGTTTCAAACTTGTGTGAATCATTGTAAGAACTAAGTTAAGGGTAACTTAGCTTCTTACTCTAAAGTCTATATTAATCGGTTAGGATTAGTATAGTGGGCAGTGTTGTATCTGCTTAGTCAAAGTCTAAATCATCTAGGAGCTAGTTGATTTAGTGGGCGGTGTGGTTCCGCTTAGCAAAGTCTAAGTTATCTAGGGGTGATAGCTTAGTGGGCAGTGTTGTATCTGCTCTGGCTCATCTAAGTAATAGGAGGTATTCCTTAGTGTGGAGATTAGTAGGCTAATCTCATTTTGTAACTGTCTTTTACTTTTGCTTGAGAAGATTAGTGAAAAGCAAATCTAAAGTCCTAGCAGGCCAGGTCGTGGTTTTACCCCCTTGAGCAAGGAGGTTTCCACGTAAATTCTCTTGTCAATCTTTACTTTTCAGCACTTGTTCTTTACTGTTTTAGTTTCAACTGTGCTGAGGACCTGGTCCCATTGACACTGGTGGACGCATACTATCACGACCCGAGAGCACCCCCTAGTCGTAACCGGCGCACTCGACCTCTCGGAGGTCTAATATAAGCCTCTTAGCATTCATTCATCGCATAAAACTAAAAACCATAATGAATTAAAACTTTCTTTACAAAGAAGACATTTCATAAAAAAAAAACAATAGCAAGCGGAAGACTTTCTAGACTTTATACATGATTGTCTCAAAACCATCTAATACTTTAGAGTACAAAATTCGGGACCAATCCCATACACAACTTAAACAATACTAAAAAGACATAAAAGAACATATGGGGTATTGTCCTCGAATATATGAGGACTCACCAAGTCTTCATCTTCAACACTTAGAAACATATCAAATAGCCATGACATGTCATCATCTCCAAATCCCTACACTTTAGTCCAAAAAGGGAAAGAAAGGGGTTAGCACAATTAAGTACTAAGTATGGAGACCATGCAAAAACATGCCAAAAAAGACATTTTCAAGGAAGTAAATGCTTTCATATCATTTGATAAAACATTTCCTTTACAAGTATAAGAGACATAATACAAGTCAACATTAACATATACGACCATAGCCAACCATACATATACTCAACATATGTCCATATACAACCCATGCTTAACTTTAAAAGAACACATGTCATTTCATTACCATAGGACCTCTACCTAATATATTCTTAAGACACACTTGAGTGAGACAAGAAGTGACCGCCCATACAACCTCTTCAAGCACACTTAACTGTTCCCCAAAATTACCTTAGATAAGGACATTTCCTTTACAACATAACATCAATAGACCAACATTCTTTAAGAAACCATTTTGGAGACATTCAAGCACATAAGGGGACTTTCACATAATAGTCGTTAGACTTAGGGAACTCACTTTAGTATCTTCAAAGCCTACTCGTGCCATGTGTAGATAGCATCCCATACTACTACCTACACGTTGTAGAACCTATCCAATAACTAGAGTGCACATCCACATGATGGGAATAGGCATTAACCGACATAGACCATGCGAGCTAGACATGGAATCCGGTGTCATAAAACCCTACACCGTGGAAGGTGTTCTACTTGCCAAGGGTAGAACTAGGACACATTCTATGTAGGCACATGGTTTAGGGGATATCCAAAGATGTTCATTGTACTCTTGCCTCATACTCAGGAGAGCTACCATCTTAACTATATCCACTCGGTGCTTAGCCTTAGTTCCCATAAAGTAATTTCATTCACATGTATGTGCTAGAGAGGGCACCATCATTAGGTCTACCGACCCATAGCACATCTACCAAGAAGGGCACCACAAGGATCTACCGATCAAGGTTCATTAAGGATAGCTCATTAAATCCCCCTGGAAGGGTGCCTTAGGCCTACCGATATTTCATTAAGGGTGCCTTAAGCCTACCGGTCCAAGGTTCATCATTTCACACATGAGAAGGGCTACCACCATTAGGTCTACCGATTTCATGGTTTTACATTTACTTAGGAAAGCTAGACTTATGAAAGGGCACCATTTCTTAGTTTTGTCAATTCAAGTCTTGGCCTAGAATTCCTCTTTTAGCATTTATAGAAAGGGCATCATTTCTTAGTTCTAGCCCACTTCACACTTTCATGCATTCAAGACTTTAAGTAACAAGGAGGGACACTTTAGTCTACCAACCAAGTCACAACATTTTCATTTAAGGATACTTCATAATCCAACATCATTTCATATATACATCATGAGAAATCATACTTTAACTCACAATGATATCCACTTTACATAGGATCATCACAAGATCACATAAACTCATTCACATCATACCTTCACATATAGCTTCATATAAAACTCATTCACATCATACCTTCACATATAGCTTCATATAGGACTTTACATATAGCCTCATATGTGTATAATAATACAATAATATAATAACATTCACATAATGCCCTTCATGGCCTCAATTCACAATAATACAACAAATAACCCTCCACCAAAGGTGGATCAAACCAACCAATAACAATTATATTAATACTAAGAGATCAAGCATCTTACCACCCTTTTCAAAGGCCATAAGCCACAATACTCAATTCCATGCCAATTATACAATATGTATCAAGTTTGATCAACTTACCCTCTTTCCATGGCTATCTTCATCATCCTCATATTCCAACAATTAACAATACAATAACATGATAATAACAATATTCAACCATACAAGCTAAGCTAAGCATAAGCCAATAATCAACATGAAGACCAATTCACAATTTTGTCCATTCAAGGCTAACATCCCACATCCTTCAATTCACTAACAATTCTTAACAATTCCACATAGATAAATACATATATGAACAGTCCACAACAATCTACACAATAATCGTCCATCAATTACACAAAATCAATACACCCACTTTAGGCCAAATTTAGAGAATTTGAGAAAACATGGGTTCATGGGAATTTCTTTCTAAAAACCATTAATAATCATTAATACCATATAAATCATCATTTAAAACCTTTTTATGCAAGAACTCATGCTAGAATCGAAATAGGTTTTTGTGTGTATTTGAAAAACCTTGAAAACCTTTTGATTGGGTTCCTTGAAAGAAAGAATAATCAAGGATAAGGATCCCCATACCTCTAAGTTGAAAACCCACGAAAATTGGAGAAGAAGCACTCGAAATCTTCAACCCTAGCTCCAACTCCTCTTCTTCCTTGAGTTAGAGAGAAATATTTGAGAGAGGGAATGATTTTTGGAAATTCTAAGAGGAGTGACTTAAATGAAGGAATTAAGTCATAAAAAGGTCTTATAGTTGCTAGGAAAAGAATAAAATAACATAGGGTCAATTTTGGAAAAGGACTAAGGACCCATAAAGTCTTAACTTAAAAATTCTACCCCTTCCCGTCTTAGTTCGCCCTTTTTTTTTTCAGCCTGACAGTGCTTCAATATTTCAGGCATAACCTTTTACTCCAAGGTCGGAATTGGGCAAACTCGGTGGCGTTGGAAAGAGGACTCAAAGACCTTTAATTGGATAGGTAAAGGTCCACCTAATTCATTTTGAGCTAAAAGATATGACCATTTAAAGTTGACCGTTACAACTCACTAGTTCAAATGACTAGTTTCCGGACGTCAAGGTCATTTCTCATCATTTCATCAAGTTCTTAACTCCAAACTCACATGTGAGGCTCTAGTTTCACTAGCTCATTTTTAGGGTCGTTACAATTGTGGAGGTCCAAAATTGGATGTCAACAATTGTCCCTCATTTTACTCGGATTGATGCAAGAAATTCGATGAAAATGAAATTGACTAATCCAATTTTGACCAACCACATCTGCATCTTTTCTGAAAAAGGGATTTTGGTACGGACCTTAGGAATTATGGCCAAACCCCGATAATGGGTTTCTTACATATCTCGGGCTATATGAGAACTTAGGCTACTTGTAGTTCGATACGCTTGAGTTAACGCACAATTATAAAATAATTCAGCAGCTCCCTCGATATCGAATTATGAACATACCGAAATGCTTATGAATAAGATTTAAGAGTGAATGTCGGAATACAGCCAAATTTTCAACCCTGAGCCCGCCTACATATCCTTCAACTTAAGGAATCACGTTGTTTGTAGTTCAACTATATCAGTTGAAAATGAAATCTATTATGTCAGATAACCTTTAGTTCTGGAAAAACAACAAAGTTAGTCGAGTATGAAAAAGAGGCTTGCAACCTCTTAGCCATGAATGTGGCATGCTTCACATCCATAATTAAGAACTTGCATGGACATAATCTTCAAAGCTCTTGGTGTATTGTCACTTGGATTGGAAAGTCGCTTCCGGTGGAAACCAAAATTTTCCTGATGCGAAACCAAAACTGATAAACCTAAAGAAAAAAAAACCCACATGACTTTTGATAGAGGTGTGGTTTGATTGTGGTGGAGGTCATTCCTCGGCTCGCGTCCTAAGAGTTTTGATACTCCTCTTCAGACTATGTCCCAGTTCGCTGCTAAGAAAAGTTCCACATTGTGCTGCATCCTTGTTGATGTCGTCCGCATTGTGGTTTGACTTGAGAATTCATCTTTTTGGATGCTCTCGACAAAGATTGAGATAAAACTCGTTAGCATAAAATGTAATTCCAATGGAGAGATAATGCCTTGTACCATGTGGACACTTAGCTGCTTCCTTCAAATAATTGACGTCAGTTTTCTATCAATTTGAGATTGAGCAAATAAAACTTATATCTCATATTTGCAATATAATTCTTCAATATACTCTTCTTTTGATATGAAGTAATAAGAAATAGACTGATGTAATATGTTGATAGCTCCCTTGATGACGTTCTTGCAAATTAAAATAATGATGATGATTCTTATTAGTAAGATGACGATAATCCATTGGTAGGATAATGCTGATCCATTGGTAAGATGATGCTGCTACATGATAGGATGATGATGATGTTCCATCAATAGGATAATGATATTAATACTCCATTGGTAGGATAATGATGCTTCATTGATATGATGATAATGATGCTCTATCGATAGGATAATGATGATGTTCCATCGATAGGATGATGATGTTGATGCTCCATTGATAGGATAACGATTCTTCATTGATAGGGTGACAATGTTGCTCCATCGATAGGATGATAATATTGATGCTAAATATCCTTCGGTAGGATAATATTGATTCATTGGTATGATAATGTTTATGATCCATTGATAGGAAAATGATGACTCATTGGTAGGATAACGTTTATGATCCATTGATAGGATAATGATGATCCATTGATAGGATAATAATGATTCATTGGTAAGATAATGTTGATGATCAATTGGTAGGATAATGATAATGAAAAAGATCCGTCGGTAGGATAGTGTTGATACATTGGTAGAGTAATGTTGATGATCCATTGGTAGGATAATATTTATGATCCATTAATAGGAAAATGATGATCCATTGGTAGGATAACATTTATGATCCATTGATAGGATAATGATGATACTTCATCGGTAGGATAATGATGATGAAGATCTGTTGATAGAATGATGTTGATCCATTGATAGGACAATGTTGATGAGGATGAAGATTTGTGGGTAGGATAATGTCGATCCATTGATAGGACAATGTTGACAAGAATGAAGATCTGTTGGTAGGATAATGCTCATCTATTGGTAGGATAATGATGATGAAGATCTGTCGATAGGATGGTGATATTCCACTGATAAAATAACGATGATGTCCCTCTGGGTGATGGTATTATCTCATTTGATAATACTCTAGGAATGTCCACCCGGGTGGTAAAGACGATGTCCTTCTGGGTATTTTACATTACCGCGTCTGATATTGATAGAATTTGTGAATATTCTTCAAACGTTCTTAATGCTGAAAATGTAATCTCTTTCTCTTTCTTCTGAAAAACTTTCATGACTTTCGGTAATCTTATAGATCTGCATCCACAGAAAAATTGTTAGTTTTTAAAACAAACTGATATGTGTTGACTTCTTCAATCGCTTGTTGTTTGTCATGCTATCTTCAGTTGATCGCTCTGATCTATTGCTTCTCGATGGACAAGACAAAACTTTTTATGCAAAAATATTTGAAACATATAGATAAAATCTTTTAGAAAAGTTTTTCAAAAACTGTAATTGAAAAGAGTCACTGCCAAGTGTCATGTCACGTCAAGCTTAAATGAACGTCATTGGTTCGAAACTTTGGTGTGTCCGATAGCTTGTTCTGGAGAATCCAAAAATCTTTAAAGCATGGGAAATTTCTGACCTGGCTCTCTCAAATCTACTATAAGCGAGAAGTTTTGTAGTTGACTCTGAAATCCAATGATTCGGGAGATTGTTGTAATTAACTATGAACTTTGACGATGTCATAGATCATTTGAAGCTAGTTTTAAACTTCTAATCATGCTTCAAATATTCAAAATTGACTACAAACTTCTAGTGATGCTTGAAGAAATTTTTGAGGCCATCCTAAAAATTTCTATCCAATTAGATGTCTTGGAGTATCTCCAACTGTCGATATATGACTCGTAGAATTTTTGAGATCCTCTCAAAAATTCTGTCCCAGTTACAACTCTCAATTTATAGAGATCTTCTTCTTGAGAATTTTTGAGTCCTTCTCAAAAATTCTGTCCCAGTTTCTATTGTAAAAGAAAATAGAAATCTTATGGGAGATAAGACCGAACGTTGTGGCGCCTACGTATCCCGTTGAAGCAGAATCAGGTCAAACGTAGTTCCCCTCACAGATTAACAGAAATAGGAAATTAAACGAGGAAATGACCGAGGCCGACACAGGCCGCCTACGTATCTCATTTTGAGAATTCAGGTCGAACGTAGTTCAAGTACAAAAGGAACATTAAAAAGGGATAAAGGGTGACCGAGGCCGACATAGGCGCCTACGTATCTCATTCTTGAGAATTCAGGTCAGACGTAGTTCATTACAAAGATGAATTCTAAACATAAACGATTACAAGCGAATAAAAGCGATTAAGGAAAAGATAGAAATCGAGTCTTCAAACATTCTATCTTTTTACAGCATTTAAGTAGATTGGTGACTTGTGAGATCCAATGTTCATGCTCAACCAGGTAACATCATCAAACAAATGTATCGATGTGTTCTCTAAGCAAACTGATGAGTTCACTTTCTTGTGCTTTTGTCATATAGGCACCAATTTTGATTTCTTTGATGCATACATCATTTTCTTGATTCACTATTCCGATCTCTTCTAAATTCGGCTCTTCGTGAATTTCGAACTGTCTGAACTCCTCAACCAGGTGTTTGAGTACGTGATCTTCTCATTGTAGTCCTCAAATTCCTCCGCATCTACCCCATTTTGTTCATTCAGCTTGTGACATGACATGATATTGACAGGTTTGACAATATTTTCACTGAAATCATAGATAGATATTGTTAGGTAGTAAAATAAAGCAAGAAAAGCAAAATTTTCGCAATAAAGTTTTTCATTTGAAATAAGAAAATAAGAATTTTGGCCATGACGATAAATCATTTTGTTTTTTTTTCTTTTTCAAAATATAAGGAGGGAGATTAAAACATAGTGAGGCAAAAATAGAGTAAATAATGGGTCTCGAGTCTCATTCGGAACACCACCAATTTTAGAAATAACATGAAAAATGTCTATGTCTACCAAGACGAGCTAGGAGTCAAGAGCGAAGGGGACGTCCAATTAAGCATTTGCTCCTTTGACTCGCTGTCTAGTATGACTGGTGTCTCGATCATCTCTTTAAGCACATATCACCTTCTTTGAACCAATTTTTTATTCCTTCCCCTAGACCATTTTGCATTGGAAAAGACTGATATAAGTGAGACAATGATTTTGGAAAAGCTTGATCGAACTTCTGCTTGTTCTGACCCTCCTTCGGCACTAAAGCAAAAGCTTGATGAGGTGCCATGATCACACATTTGGATTTTCTCTTTTGGTTGGAGAGGCTACAATTTTCTCAAGATTTTCAAGGTTGGCTGAGATTATAACTTTCTTACATTCAAATCTCTTCGACATCAACCATATTAATAGTTACCCCTCCATGATTCGGCATGGGTTACTATTGACATTAGGAGTGGCAGTCTGAAGAGTGACGACCTTTTGATCTATCAAGTCTTGAATTTTATGCTTCAAGTTGATACAATCCTCAGTAATATGCCCAGCACCTCCTGAATGGTAAGCACAGTGAAGATCGGGCTATAAAGCTTGGAGTTGACATTGATATTTTTTGGATCAATTGTCTGTATCAGGCCAGCCGATTTCAATCTCCAAAAAGTTGTGTTCGACTCTCAACCAAAGGAGTAAAGACTCTAGAAGGTCTTTCTCACGAGAGGATTGTAATTATTTCCTGGATGTGAAGGTACTTGACGGTAGTTTGGAGGATTTTGGTGAGTTGGTGCTTGCGTTTGGAAATTTGGGTATTGTGGAGCTCGGTAGCTAGGAGGGGTATTTTGGTAGTACGGGGGTGGAATTTGGTAACTTGATTGGATATTTGAACAATTAACTGATGGAGCTTGGTAATGGATGGGTATTTTGGTAATGTGGAGATGGAGTCTGGTAAACAAGAGATGGAATTTGGTAACTCGCTGGTGGAGTTTGGTAATTAAGAGGTAAAATTTGGTAACTCGGTGGTGGAGTTTGATAACCTGATTGGGTATAACAAGCTGGATATGAATTTTGTGGAGCTCGAGGATAACCTTTGTAAGGTGAGGATTTTCTGAAGTGTCCTTTTCCATCAGATGCGCAGGAAATAGAAGACACATCATCTCTCTTCTTTTTCAACAATCCTGAAGATTCGGTTGGGCGGCAACGCGAGAAATCTTTCCGTTTTAATCCCATCTTCGATAGCCTCACCTACCTTGACTATCTCCGCAAATTTTGCTCCAATGAGCAACATTATCCTGTCATAATACTCTGGCTCTTGAATGCGTATGAACACTTCAACGATCTCCTTCTCAGACATGGGAGGTCGAACCCGGCGGCCTCTTTCCTCCACCTATACGCATATTCACGATAGCTTTCAGTGGATTTCTTTTAATTCTCTCCAAAGAATAGCGATCAGGAACGATCTCCACATTGTAGGCGAACCGTTCGACGAAATCTTTAGCTAGTGCATTCCAGCTAGACCACTGTTTATCTCATGGGAAGTAAACCATTCCAAGCTTCTCCGTTCAAACTTCGGCTAAAGCCGCATTAACAAGCTTCATTCCTGCCAACTCCTACGAGTTGGTCACAGTAGGCTCTCAGGTGCGCCAAGGGATTCCCTGTTCCTCCGAAAGTGTCAAATTTTGGCACTTTAAACCCTTTCGGAGGTCCAAATTGGATGGATGCACAGATCCTCATAACTCAACCATCGACTTCAGGAATATAATGCAGCTCCTTCATGGCTTTCCTGATCTCTTCTTTCATATTCAGCTTGGTGCCTCTTCCTTTGACCTCCACTCTCTCTCTTGTTCCTCATAGTGATCAAGCTCGGAACAGTTGGCATAGGGTTCATTTGGAATTGGGATTTGAAAAGTAGTCTTTTGAGGCAATGGCGGAGCAATGGAGGGACTCTGGGTATTTTGAGTGACTTGGTAATTTTGGGGGAAAGTCTGGGGGTTGGTATGTTGATTATGGTGATGGGGGAATGTTTGCGGATTGTTGACATTTTGATTTTGAGGGGAGGGCAAGCTTGTGGGTTGGTATTTTGATGAGAAGGAAGGTTTGGGGGTTGGTACCTTGAGGAGGAGGTGGTGCTGGTAAGAGACGGAGGCCTGCTGTGGATTTGGGGGTTGGGTCGATGGTTGAGGGATTTTGAGCGGGATTGGAGGGAGGGTTCTGAGCCTGTTCGCGCGAAGAGGAAAGTGAATGGAGGTCTCCATCTCCTGGAGTTTAAAAAAAAAGATTAGGAAGATCTTGCATTCTTTGCATTTCACCCTCATTCGGATCTGTTGCATCAATGCATAATTAATTCATTTTGATCAGTGACGGGGCTGAGCCACAAACATCAGTCAAGCTAATCTCGTCATTGTTATCACCCATTATTGTCTTTCCTTTTTGCAAACTTTGATCGGGGAAGGAATCTTTGGGAGCCTTAGATCTTGTAAAATAAGGGTGTTCAGCCAGCTTATCAACACAGACCAGTTCTAAGTACCTGACAAAGAAAAATAACTCAAAAAATAAACGTGTTAGTCTATGTAGATGATAAAAAAAATAAAATATCACACATATGACCACAAGCACATAAAGTTGCTCCACTTGAAGATAGACTAGCCCACGATATAGAAAAACTTAATAGACATGAATTTGTCTATTTGATTTTGAGCTTAGTGAATCAGAAATGTCAACTTGAGTCGAGACAAAGTTGATTGTATCTTTTATTGTCATATTTCTAATTTTTGACTGAGATGTAACTCTGATTTCTGTGTAAGAGTTAAAAAATATAAAATTTCTCAAAAATGGGGACCGAACCTTGGAAGGCTGCCTACGTATCTCACGAGGGAAAATTCAGGTCCTACGTAGTTCGACCAGCTTGAATCTCATCCGATTTGAGATAAAGGTTAACCTCTTTTTTTTTTTTTTTTTTTGATGAGAAAGTAAGATTTGAAAAATGAAGTTTGAATTTTATTGTGAAACTAAAGACTCGAAGAGTATTTGGACGCACTTTGATAGTGACTTGATATTTGTGCTTAAAGGGTTCTAGAAAATAATTTGAAGAGGAGTGAGCTAGAATATCTTCGAATAAAGCAACATAATCACACAAACAGTTATAACACATAAACAATTATTGTGTATTTTAAACAGATATGTGACCCTTTGTGCCAAGGGTAGGCCTAATGATTTGAGGATGTATACGTCATTTGAAATATTCATTGCCCCCAAAACTTAAATTTATACATGCTTTGTAAATAAACTGAATGGGGATACATAGTAGGGAAAATGGGATACAAAATAATCAGTCCCGCGCAGGGGTCAATCTTAAACTATGCTTCAATGGAAGGACCTTCGTTCTTGAACTTCTTGTCATCTTCGAGTGTCGACTCCTTTAGATGGACTAGTAGCTTGTGAAGCTATTCCTTCGGCTAGAATAAGCTATAATCTGCCTCTTACCCTAGTGGACAATGATTTTCAAATAACGTATATATCCTTCAAATTTAAACAAATAAGCATGATTGTCTTTTATTGACCAAAATGGGTCAAATAGACACAAGGTGGGCATCTAATGGGCCCAACACGCCTTGGGTGTTGGGTCAACTTAGTTCAAAATGCGCTAAATTTGGGATTTGGTTTCGCTCTACGCTAGTTGACTAAGAGTGGCTTTTGAGAGACCGGAACCCAAGTGGACAACTTAGGCTGGAATTCACGACAACCATTGGACGCATGACGACCAATAAATTGCCGATCCTTCCGAAAAAGGGTTGAGTATAAAAAGTCCGGTGCGATTCCGCAAAACCGTCCTTAATATACTATACATACAAGAGAATGTCATGAAATGCAATGACAGTTATATCAATTTAAACACGTTGAGAGCAGATAAACAATTTAGCAATTAATACAATTAGTCAAACAAGTCAAATCTTATGGTTTAGAACTTAATTAAGTCCCCAACAGAGTTCGCCATTTCTGTTTTACTCGAAAATATAAATAAAAGGAAAATGACTGAGTTTTCAAAAAATCGATTAAACTTATGGTTTAAGAGAAATCGAATTTCCAAAAGACAGAGTCGCCACTTAATTTTTAGTAAAAATCAAGAAAAATACAAGATTTTTCAAAAGACTTAAACAGGTAAAATCAATTGAAAAAACGGTTCGAGTTCAAATGTACATTCCGAGAAGGTGTTAGGCCCTCGGAATGTCCGCTAACTTGCGGTTGACCGGTGATTTGACTAAAAATGATTTTGACACTTTTAGAATTTTATCAAGTAAAAAAGAATTTATTTTTATTTTTTATTTATTTTTTTTTATTTATTATTATTATCATTTTTAAAAAAAAACTAAATATATTTTTTAAGGGAAAATAAACAAAATGGGGACTTTTCTAAAGGGAAATAAATTAAGTGTTGACAAGACATTAAAACAAGAACTAAGTAATAAAATATATATATACTTTAATTTGAAAAATAAAATGAAATGACCATCCTTGGGAATTTAATTAAATTAAACCATAAGATAATTAAAGTGTTAGTCAAATACAATAAAATAAATAAGAGAGGGAATACAAATAATCAATTTTGGGCCTATTACTCCCAGAAACATTGGGCCAAAGATGCTGATTTTTGGACTTTAGACCAATTCACGTTTTTGTATACACAAATTTGTATATCAGTGCATACAACTCGTATATCGGCCTCGGTATACAGCCCGCTTCAACTTCCAGCACCTGTATCGATTTTTGGGCCCCATATTTCTGTATTACGACATGTATACCAATGTATATTTAGTGTATACAGGCTGTATACAGTCCTTTCCCTTGGACTTTAGGACCTGCAACCTGTCTTTAGTTCCCTGTAAACCTACTTTCAATTGTATTTCAGCTTCCAAAACTCGAACAATCAATGATGAAGGCCGACTCGATAACGGAAGCATTGGACCAAAGGCACAACAAGAAAATGCAAAGAGAGGAGTTCAAGGCGAACTCGGGCAGATTTCACATGCAATAAAAATGAGAAATAAAATCAGTACCCAATAATAATATCTCCAAACCATAACTTAACGATGCTTAACCAATCCCAAAATAATAAATGTATCAAAGGGAATTACCGCTTAACTCCTTAAGCTAAAGAAAATGAACAAGTAGATTAGATAATTACAGCAAAACAAACCATAGATCTCAAGCAGAAGAGAAGACAATTTTAAAGGCCTAAAAAATGATTCCATCAACCCACATGTTCTGTAAAATCTCATTTACACATTAATTGAAATTCATTAAAACATAGGCTCACTTTCTCATTACAGTAAACCAGTACATGAGCCATATAACACATAATCAACCCACCATTATCGACCTTATACTAAACGGAGTCAACACGT
>NW_026020376.1:0-19457 GCF_900185275.1 Solanum verrucosum
GTTTTCGGCTTAGGATTTAGAGTTTTAGGTTAGGGTTTATGGTTTAGGGCTTAGGGGTATTTTAGGTTTAGGGTCTTAGGTTAAGGGTTTTATTTAGGTTTTTAGGGTTTAGGGCTTAGGGTTTTTAGGGTTAAGGTTTTTTTTGGATTTTATAGGTGTAGAGTTTAGGTTTTAGGGTTTATTTTTGTTTTTAGGGTTTAGCAATATGATTTTGGGCTTTATTGGGTTTAGAGCTTAGAGTTTTTTTAGGTTTATGGGTTTTTGGAGTTTTTCAGGGTTAAGTGTTTCTTAAGGTGTTTTAGGGTTTATGGCTTAGGGTTTTTTTTGTGTTTTTTTAGGTTTAGGATTTATAGATTTTTAGGATTTAGGGTTTAGAGATGAGGGGTTTTAAGGGTTTAGTGTTTCTTAGGGTTTAGAGATTAGGGCTTATGGTATTTTAGGTTTAGGGTTTATTGATTTTTAGGATTTAGGGTTTTGAGCTTAGGGTTTTGTAGGGGTTATAAATTGTTTTTAAGGTTTATTTTAGGGTTCATAGGATTTAGCGTTTCTTTAGGTTAAGGTACAGTGTTTCTTAGGGTTTAAATTTAGGATTTAGACTTTTAGATTAGGGTTTAGAGTTTAGGGTCTAGGGTTTTGGGTTAAGGGCTTTATTTAGGTTTTTAGGGTTTAGGGCTTTGGATTTTTTATGTTAAGGTTTTTTAGGATTTTATAGGTATAGGGTTAGGCCTTAGGATTTGTTTTGTGTGTTTTTCGGGTTTAGCATATACAATTTTGGGCTTTATAGGGTTTAGAGCTTAGAGTTATTAAGGATTAGGGGGTTTGGTTATTTTTTTAGGGTTCTTAAGAGTTAAGTATTTCAAAGGGATTTTTAGGGTTTAGTGGTTAGGGCTTAGGTTTTTTTTTTTTTGTTTTTTTGGTTTAGGGTTTACATATTTTTAGGAATTAGGATTTAGAGCTTAGGGTATTGTAGAGGTTTTAAATGTTTTTTAGGGTTTCTTAGGGTTTAAGGTTTAGCATTTAAGGTTTAGAGCTTAGGGTTTTGTAGGGGTTTTAAATTGTTTTAAGGGTTTATTTTAGGGTTTGTAGGATTTAGGGTTTCTTAAGGTGTAGGCTTTATGGTTTCTTAGGGTTTTCGGCTTAGGATTAAAAGTTTTAGGTTAGGGTTTAGCATTTAGGGCTTAGGGGTTTTTTAGGTTTAGGGTTTTAGGTTAAGGGTTTTATTTAGGTTTTTATGTTTAGGGCTTAGGGTTTTTTAGGTTAAGGTTTTTAAGGATTTTATAGGTTTATAGTTTAGGGTTTAGGGGTATTTTGTGTTTTTCAGAGTTTAACATATATGATTTTGGGCTTTATTGGGTTTAGAGCTTAGAGTTTTTTTTAGGTTTATGGGCTTTTTAGGTTTTTTAAGGGTTAAGTGTCACTTAGGGTGTTTTTGGGTTTAGGTTTTAGGGTTTTTTTTTGTGTCTTTTAGGTTTAGGATTTTTGGATTTTTAGGATTTATGGTTTAGAGCTTAATGTTTTAGGGGTTTTAAATGGTTTTTAGGGTTTATAGGATTTAGGGTTTCTTAAGGTTTTGGATTTAGTGTTTCTTAGGGCTTTAGTTTTTTTTTTTGGTTTAGGGTTTTAGGTTAAGGGTTTGATCTAGGTTTTAGGGTTTAGGGCATTGGGTTTTTTAGGGTTTACTTCTTAGGGTTTTTTTTGTGTTAAGCATATACGATTTTGTGCGTTATAAGGTTTAGAGCATAGAGTTTTTAAGGTTTAGGGGTTTTTTGGTTTTTTGGGTTTAGGGTTATGTGTTTCTTAGGGTTTAGGGTTTAGGGCTTAGGGTTTTTTTTGTGTTTTTTGTGATTAGGGTTTATGGATTTAGGGTATAGGGTTTTGAGCTTAGAGTTTTGTAGGGCTTTTAAATGGGTTTTAGGGTTTATAGGTTTAGGATATAGTTTTCAGTTAGGGTTTAGGGTGTAGGGCTTAGGGTTTTTTTTGGTTTAGGGTTTCGGGTAATGGATTTTATTTAGGGTTTTAGGGATTAGAGCTTTTGGTTTTTTAGGTTAAGGTTTTTTAGGGTTTTATAGGTTTAACCGTTCAGGGCTTAGGGGTTTTTGTGTGTTTTTAGGTTTAGGGTTTACAATGTTTTAGGATTTAGGTTTTAGAGCTTAGGGTTTTGTAGGGATTTTAAATGGTTCTTAGGGTTTTATTAAGGTTTAGGGTTTCTTTTTAGGTTTAGGATTTAGGATTTTTGGGTTTACGGCTTAGGATTTTTTTAGGTTTAGGGTTTTATGTTATGGATTTTATCTAGGTTTTTAGGGTTTCATGGCATTGTATATTTTATGTTAAGGTTATTTAGGGTTTTATAGGTTTAGGGTTTATTGCTGAGGGTTTTTCTTATATTCTTTTAGGGTTTAGCGTATATGATTTAGGGCTTTATAGGGTTTAGAGCTTAGTGTTTTCTTTAGCTTTAGGGGTTTTTGGACTTTTTAGGATATTTAAGGGTTAATAGTTGCTTCGGGGTTTTTTAGGGTTTACGGTTTTTCCTTGTTTTATAGGTTTAGGGTTCATTGATTTTTAGGATATAGGGCTTAGAGGTTAAGGTTCTGTAGAGCTTTTTAAATGGCTTTTAGGGTTTCTTAGGTTTAGGGTTTAGGGTTTTCGTAAGGTTTTAGGTTTAGGATTTAGTGTTTTAGGTTATTGTTTGAGGTTTAGGGCTTTAGGGTAAGGGTTTTATCTAGGGTTTTAGGGTTTAGGGTTAGGGCTTAGGGCTTAGGGCTTTGGGTTTTTTAGGATTTTATAGGTTTAGGGTTTAGGGCTTACGTTTTTTGCATTTTTTATGGTTTAGTATTTACGATTTAAGGCTTACATATTTTTGGATTTAGGGTTTAGAGCTTAGGGTTTTGTAGGGGTATTAAATAGTTATAGGGTTTGTAGGGTTTAGGGTTTTAGGTTAGTGTTTAGGATTTAGGGCTTAGGCTCTTTTTTGGTTTAGGGTTGTAGGTTTGTTAGGTTTTTTTTAGGTTTAGGGTTTTTGGTAAAGGGTTTATCTACCTTTTAAGGGTTTAGGGCTTATGGTTTTTTAGTTTATGGTTTTTTAGGATTTTATAGGTTTGGGTTTAAGGCTTAGGGTATTTTTTTTGTGTTTTATAGGGTTTAGAATATACGATTGAGGATTTATAGGGTTTAGAGCTTGGGGTTTTTAGGGTTTTAAGGGTTAAGTGTTTCTTAGGGTTTTCTAGGGTTAGGGCTAAGGCTTAGGGTTTTTTTTTTGTGTTTTTTAGGTTTAAGCTTTACAATTTTTTAGGATTAAGGGTTTAGAGCTTAGGGTTTTGTAGGAGTTTTAAACGGTTTTTAGGGTTTATTTTAGGGTTTATAGGACTTAGGGTTTATTAAGGTTAGGGTTTATGGTTTCTTAGGGTTTCATAGGGTTTTAGGCTTAGGATGTAGCATTTTGGGTTAGGGTTTAGGGCTTAGGCTTTTTTTAGGTTTAGGATTTTAGGTTAAGGGTTTTATCTAGGTTTTTCTAGGTTTAGGGTATAGGGCTTAGGGTTTTTTTTTGTGTTGTTTAGAACTTAGCATATACAATTTAGGGCTTAATAAGATTTAGAGCTTAGTGTTTTTTAGGTTTAGGGGTTCTGTTTTTTTAGGGTTTAAGGTTTTGTGTGTTTTTTAGATTTAGGGTTACAAAGTTTTAGGATTTAGGGTTTAGAGTATAGGATTTTGTAGGGGTTTTAAATGGGTTTTAGGGTTTTTTTAGGGTTTATTTTAGGATTTAGGGTGTCTTAAAGTTTCTTAGGGTTTTAGGTTTAGGATTTAGGGTTTTAGGTTAGGGTTTAATGTTTAGGGCTTAGGGTTTTTCTTTGGGTTTAGGGTTTTATATTGGGTTTTAGGGATTAGGGCTTTACGGTTTTTAGGTTAAGATTTTTTAGGGTTTTATAGGTTTAGGGTTCACGGCTTAGGGCTTTTTTTTTTGTGTATTTTAAGGTTTAGCGTTTACAAATTTTTAGGATATAGGGCTTAGAGCTTAGGGTTTTGTAGGGGTTTTGAATGGTTCTTAGGGTTTATTTTTGGGTTTATAGGATTTAGGGTTTCTTAAGGTTTAGGGCTTAAGGGTTTTTGATTTTTTAGGGTTTAGCGTATATGATTTAGGGGTTTATAGGGTTTAGAGCTTAATGTTTTTTAGCTTTAGGGGAAATGAGCTAGTTCCTGGTAAAACTGAAGGCACTCTAATCCTAACAGCATAGGCAAACAACCAGAGGAGATGGGAGGCTTCAGTATTCATCAGAGAAGGGTGTACACGCTCCTACAAATCAGTACCTTATAGTGTCAAATAACTTTGGACCATCCTAAACAACAAAATGGACATGAAGTAGCCCAACATGACTGGTGATCTTCACCCTCAAAATCATCATCAAAATTCCAAAAATGAGGTGATACTAGAACAAAAGGTGAGCAGGCACAAGTTGATCAGAAGAAACTACAGCAGCATCAAGAACCTAAAACTAAACAAGATTTCTTTTGTCTCAGTTTTTTTTAATACCTATCTGTTTGGACTATTGAATTTCAAGAAAGGTACCATCCCAGAAGGGTAGATCGATAATTCAACAACACACACCTAGCAACTAAGATCTTAAAACAATACAAAGTAAAAATAGTATTACTTGATTCATTAGTAGGTTGAACCACAGTGCCACCAACAGAACTATTCAACTCGTTAGATTAACCATCATGTGCTTGGTCTACAGAGTTGTTCTGATAATCTATCAATTTCTCAAGATAAGGTTGGGCTGTAGATTTATCTTGATCATCACTCAGCTGCTCAATATAATGTCGCAAAGCTTCATCATGTTGTTCAATAACTAATGTGTTGCGCCCTCTAGTTTGCATAGCTCATTCTCTTAAGTGAAGCCACATCTAGCAACATTAGGTTCAGATTAACTCACACATATATTACATGTCACATGAAAAACAAGAGGAATCTTCATCTCCTCAAACTATGAAAAACACATAAATAGTGATTTGTGCACACGAACAAAGCTTGGCGACAAAAATCAACCAATTCAGACATGGAAAATCCATAGTTGACTAACATGCATCTTCTATAAAATGTTTTAAATCGAAAGAAACAAAGATATTTTATTGAAATTTTAATTAAAAAAATCCATAGAAGTTCGTCAATAAACTTACAAAAAAATATTTTATAACTACCACCTATCTTATTAAGAATCACTTTCATTCTCAATGTCATTTCCTCCCTCAACATTAGCTTCACCATCATTCGTAGAAGCTTGAGAATGTAAGTTCGTTTCAATTATTATCCCAGCGACACCACTTCCTACCCTATCATCACAATCATACTCCGGAACACATGCAGTTTCTAAGAGAGACAAGTCAGTGAGATCACTTTGCATTGATGACTCAATTGTACACTATTTTCATCTCCCATATCAAAAATGTCTTAAGTTTTAATTGACCGGGGACAAACCATTCATGATCTACAAGATCTTGAATAAATATTACTTGTTGAGCTTGTTCTGCAAAAATAAAAGGCTCATGACGTTCTCGATTGCTAGTGTCTGCCAGGCATGAGAAATTCACAAGTGTGAAACCCAATTCATCATCCTTAACTCCTCTACCGTTGGTTACATCAACCCAACACACTTAAATGAGACAACCATAAATTCTTCATAATAGTTTAACTCCACAATATCATTCGATCTACCATACTATGTGATATTTGCTGACTTTGGAGCATTGTCACTTGTACTTGCATAACTTTCGGTCTTTGAAACAACAATAACACCACTATATTGTGTCTCCTTGAACTCTTCACTTTGTTTAGTTCGGAATCGATTCCCATTATTTACATTGAATGCAATGAATCTTCTTGCAAAAAAAACGACCCTTGTGCGAGGACTCTAACATCCTTTATGATGTTAGATGAAGCCTCTAGCTCATTTACCTAACAAAATTGAAGGATACAATTATAAATACAATATAAGTACAAGGAAAAGAATTTAGCTTAACCAATGACTTAGACCTACTACTTAATTTTTCCTTGAACCACTCTGAAATGTATTAAATGCGGACAATCCAGTTGATGTTGATTAAACGACGCTTACGATGTGATCTCTTGATTTCAACAATATGTTCACTATTCACATAACTCATATCTATCAATTTTATCATCAAATAACACTTTTATATAGATAGATGGATAGATAGATAAATAGATATAAAACTTACTTTTTATAATTCTCAACCACCTCTGACTCACAATTGAATAACACATGTCTATGTGCTTGTAACCACATTTTATCATCCAACTTAAATACATATATTCCACCATCTGACTCCCCAACAGTAGGAAAAAGACATTCTTTTTTATTAGTATCATGCTCAATTTCATCATCACATTTTTTAGAACAATAAGACCTTGAATCTCCACCCTCCAAATATCGTGAACAAAATGTCAAACACTCATTCGCTATGTATGCTTCTGCTATTGAACCTTCTAGGCATGCACGATTACAAACATATGATTTTAAAGTATCCAAGTACCTATAGAATTAGGTAATATTATTATTTTGATATTATAAGATTTACAAACTGAAAAAATACAGTGAAGATTCATTGATATTCTTTGTACCTCTCAATTGGATACATCTAACAATAATGTACTGGCTCCGCAAGTTTAGCCTATGTTGCTAAGTGAGTAACCAAGTGTACCATAATAGTAAAGAATCCAGGGGGAAAGACCTTCTCCATAGTTGAGAATATTTCTGGAACTCTTTCTTCAAGTAACTTTAACTCATCTAGTTTTAACACTTTGCTACATAAACACGAAAGAATGTGCATAGTTCAATTAAAACGGAATTGATTCTTTTATCCGTTGATCTTCTTAAGGCAATAGGAAGAAGCTCTTGCATTATAACATGACAATCATGAGTTTTTAGTCCAGATAGCTTTCGTTTGCGAATCCACCGTGCGATATTAGATGAATAGCCATGTGGAAACTTGACGTTTTTCAAAACTTCATAAAACAACTCTTTCTCCTTCAACGACATTGTGAAATAAGTAGGAGGAAGATATGTCCTCCGACTAGCTCGATATTGAGGCCATAAGCATGGTCTTATTTTCATATCCTTCAAATCCAATCAAGCATGTAAGTTGTCTTTAGATTTTTTATCAATGTCCAATAGTGTATAAATTATGTTGTCACACACATTTTTTTCTATATGCATCACATCAAGATTATGGCGCACCAAGTTATACTCCAGTAAGGAAGATAAAAAAAATGCTTCTCTTTTTCCATGTGTGATTCATCACCCCACTTACTCCTTCACTCGACTTGCCAAGAGTAAACTTTATATCTTTCACTTGGTTCGACACTTGTGAACCAAATACTGTACAAGGTGCAAGTATTGTTTCTTTAGTTCCATCAAATGATTTAGCATCATTTCAATATTTGTGGTCCGACCTCAAGAAACGTCGATGACCTATGAAACAAAACTTCTTACCAAATATGAATCTTCTATAATGAGTATTTATGTTGCAACAAGGACATGCTAACTGACTAGAAGTGCTCCATCCAGAAAGAGTACCATATGTTGGAAAATCATTTATAGTCCACATGAGAGCTTCTCGCATCTGAAACATCTCCTTAGTAGAGGTATCATATGTTTCTATCCCAACATCCCATAATTCATTTAACTCTTCTATTAAAGGCTCAAAAAGACATCAATATTATTTTCGGGAGCTTTTAGGTCCAAGTATCATCAAAGACAGAATGAAGAACTTTTGCTTCATGCACATCCATGATGGAAGATTATATGGCATTAAAATCACTGGCCATGTACTATGAGCCGTTCGCATTGTGACAAATGGATTAAACCCATCAGAAGTTAATCCTAGACGCACATTGCGAGGATCTTTGGCAAATTCTAGATACCTACAATCAAAACTTTTCCATGCTTCAGAATCTGCAGGATGTCGTAGTAGTCCATCTTTGTTGTGCTCTTCATGATGCCATCTCATTGCTTTAGAAACTTCTGAAGACATAAATAATCTTTGCAACCTTGGTTTTAAAGGAATATACCTTAGGACCTTGGCTGAAATTTTTTAAGCATTATTTTTCCATCTAGAACCCCCACAAATTTTGCATTCATTAACATCCTTATGGGCAAATTATTTCCTAAAATGCATTCAATCATTAGGACAAGCATGAATCTTTTCATACTTTAAGCCCAAACCTTCAATTATCTTTTTGGTCTCATAGAAAGAAGAAGGCAATTCATATCCTTCAGGTAGTGCGTCATTCAGTAGTCCAAGTAATGAATTAAAGGATTCATTTGACCATTTGAACATGCATTTTGTACTATAGATATGCAACAAAAAGGATAATTTGCTAAAAATCTTGCAACCAGGATATAATTCTTCATTTGCCTCCTTCATGAGTCGTTCAAACTTATCCATCTCTGGATGAGGTTGCTTTTTAGATGGATGATCAACATTTTCTTTTACATTTGGCTCCATCTCACCTCTTTCATTGATGTCACTATCTATGAACTTTGTACAGCCTCCAAAGGCATCATGTATCATTCCTCTCATATCATCACCTCCTATAGTTGCCTGGTTATGATTATTTACTTCAGTATTGTCTAATCCCTCTAGAGACTCTCCGTGACAAAACCAGTTATCATATGATGGCATAATACCATTAACAACAAGATGATCATAAGTTGTTGCTCGATTTACTTGATAGATAAGTACACATTCAATATAAGGACATGAAATTTTCTGTCCTACTTTTTTGTTAGAAAATGCATGGTTTTAAAAAACTTCTACTCCATCCAAGTATTCTTTACTAAGTTTATCAAAAGACATCCATCTTTTATTTCTAGAATTGTTCATGATGTTCCAGATATGATTTTATTTTCTGCAATTATTAGAGGAGCTGAAATACTTTAGTAAAAAAGAGATAAAATTAATCAAAAATTTATTTCAGATAAAATATCCATCATATAATTATATAGGGTGCAATACAGGAGATAGTCGTAAAAATGTTTGGTATCTTCAATTAAGTCCTAAAGGTAATAAATGCCTTCAGTTGTCAACGAAAAAGCAAGATGTTTAGGCGCCCTTTTTATAGCAGATAATGTTTCTGGAAGCATGTTATCAAATTTCAAGTATTTGTGATTTTGGGTGTATTAAGTTTCCATGGAGTTGACATTGTTTAGGTTCCCTCATAAATAGGAAAGATAATACATTAAAGATATCTTGACCTATTGGCATTACAAAATTTAACACAGAAAGAAGAAAGGATCATCATCGAACAAAGCTAGCTAGCTGTAAATATCGGTACTTCTAACAAGTCGGAAAGGATGGGTGTAGCTAACTAGTTGCTTCTCAGAACTTTATATAATGTAATTTTGAAAAATAGAACAGAGAATGCTTCATTAGAAAAAATGCAAGTCCTTAATTCCCTGGAAACAAGCGTGGGATTTAACTATGAGAGTATCCGACAATCAATTTGAGTTATAAGTGAAATTCCTACCATTAGAAACATAAAGCATAAGCTTCTGTGAAAAAAAAATTTGGCATCTACTCAAGTACAACAATAATTGGGGACTACATACAAGAACGATAGTTCATTACACTCATCTAACACATATCATATAATCTTATCCATTACCCTATGTTGTTAGCTAAGCTAATTTTCTTTAAGGAATCAAAATTTGAACTGAAAATTCTTTACACTGGTTCTCTGTAAAATTTGTGCAGCTATAACTCTGTTTTGGAGATTCTCTCTTTGTTCAGTAAGGTCGAAACTTCATCAATGACATTTTGTTATGGAGAGGTATGGATGTTCAAAAGATCAAACACTGGAAGAGAAGGGGGGATTTTCAAGTATCACATGTTCTAAGAGAAAGGAACCACCTTGCTAATTTTTTAACTAACAGAGTTTTTGATTGTGCAAGTAGTAATCAATATATTAACTTTCAGGAGCTCCTATCAAAAGATTCCGAAACAACAAATTCCAAGAATTCAATTTTAGGCGATAAGAGAAAGGGAAGAAGATTAAACATGCAGAAAAATACATCGATGGACAAAACCCCAGCAGCTGAAAAAGAGCAGCACACACCTCTACTGTTGACATATAGTTTTCCTGTGTTGGGGAGTCTAAGTAGACTAGGGAAAAGCCTTGATTCGCATATTGCAACACGAAGAGGCAAGGAGAAAGCAAGGGACTCAGCAACCAATGAAACAATAATTCTAGGTGTTGATGTCAATGTGGAGAACCCAGGGAATGATAATAAGATGGGAAAGTAGTGAGCAAGCTTATAACAAGGAGCCAGGATGGGATCTAAAGGTATGGATCTATACTTTATAAACCATATTATTATGGAAGGTGCTAAGAGAGTTCAACTGCAAGAGGATGATATTGCTGAAGCTACAGAAAAATTGAAGAAAGCTATGATATTGTATGTGGTTGGTACTGAACCAACAATTGCTGCCCTGGAAAGGTTTGTAGCTTCCCAGTGGAATTTTGCAGCAAACCAGAGATTTACTATCACAATGAGGGCTACTTTATGGTGCTATTTGACAGTATGGAAGACATGAATGAAGTCTTATACTCTGGCCCTTCTACTATGAACAGTAGACCTATAATTGTTAAACTGTGGGCTTCTCACTTTGATTTACATGATGAAGTTTTGAAAACCATCCCATTATGGATCCAATTTCCCAATTTACCACTGAATTACGACCACTAATAGATTTACTATCCTAAACACACAAGGACAAACTTAGATGGAATAGGACAACGAAGTTGCCAGTATGGAGATTATGGAGGACAAAACACTCACTCACGTCAACGTCTATGTTAGTGCTATGGAATGTTAGAGGTATCAATAATGTAGGGAAACATAGAGAAATAAAATCTTTTAATAGTAACTAAGAGGAACAACCTTTCAGGTATTTAGGAGTACCTCTTAGTACTAAGAGATTATCCACGATACAATGCCAACCTTTGCTCGATAAAATACTAGGAAGGATCACTACTTGGGCTGCTAAGCTACAAACGTATGCAGGAACAGTTCAGGTTATCAAAAAATGTCTTATTCTCCATCCAAACTTTCTGTTACAAATATTTGTTCTTCCAAAGAAGGTCCTCAATACAATTACTACTACATGTAGGAAATACCTATGGACTGGAAAAACAGAGAATATCAATAAATCACCTATAGCATGGGAACAACTCTGTATGCCAAGGGTGGCTGGTGGCTTGAATGTGATAAATGTCATACAATGGAATAAGGTTGCTATAGCTAAATCGTTATGGAGTCTAAGTCACAAGAGAGATAAATTATGGGTGAGATAGGTTCATGGCTACTATATAAAGGGTGGATCAATCTGGAACACGGACCGACCACAAGATTTCTGGATCCTAAGAAAGATATTTAGAAGCAAAAAGTATTTTGAGGCAGCTGGCTATTCTCTAATAAACGTCTAAAACATAAAATTAAATGAGCAACAAGAGTATTAAATAGAAGATTCAAGGACAAATGCTAAAGCTACCAGAAAACAGATCAAAAGGTTTAAATTAAGCTTCCAGTTACAAATAATCTCAATAACAGAGAGGTCACAGAGTCAAAACAAAAAATTGTTGTACAAACATGAATCTAAATAACAGTGAATCTGTGTAATCGCTAAACTTGAAATTTTCAAAAAAGGGATCTTAGGTCGAGTCAAAACGAAACAATGGTTTCTTTGTACTGGTTCTTGTATTCATAATAGAACTTTCGAATGATCCAGATGAACGAAAAACCACCCGCCATAATATATTAACGACCACACACCTTAATATAACAGCCATACACCTTATTGTATATTAATATATGAATCGATTCAATCAATTGCAAGCAAAATAGTAGCAGAGATCAGAAACACAAAAACATTACTTTTACGAAACTCAAATCACTTATAAATAACAGCTAATACCTAAACATTGATTAGTTCATCAAGTGTATTTTCTGTTTTCTTTTTTGTTAATGCGTAAATACTGATTAATAAATATAATAGAAAATAAATAATAGGGTTAAATTCACAACGAAGATGTACAAAGCAACAAAGGTAATAGAACATGATAGACACAGAGGAGTGGAGATAAGTGACCTACAGACCTGAAAACTTTGTTTTTCCTGAACGTATTTGCTGCGAGAAATGTATAGCTGTTGGACGTCGCTGCTGGACGTTGTTGCTGCAAGTTAGTATATGTTGTTGGAAGATTGCTGCTATGAACGAATATATGGTGTTGGACGTCGCAAGTCTAAGCGATTTAGGATGCAAAATATATTTTTAGGAAAATTTTCCTTATTAGCAGCGTATTGAGGATTTTGTTATGAGTAATATTTTCCTTATTGCCTACGACCTTTTCTTTCTTCAGAATTTAGAGAATGGCGGGAAAATAAATAATTTAGAAAAAGTAGGAGCTTTTAATTTTAGAAAAAAAAAGGCTTTTTGGCGGCTATTGTTTGGAATTGCTAATAAAAGTGTACTCTTTCCTGGCCATTATACATTAACCGCTACTATATTGCCTCACATGAATACATTAGTGGCTATTTTCTTATTGCCGCAAAATAATTGTCGCTAAAGTTCAATTTTGTAGTAGTGAGGTTTTCTCCCAAGGAGGAGATGGTGTGCTTCGCTACCAGTGTCGATTATGTGTTCCTAATGTAGGTGAGTTGGGGTAGCATATTCTTGCAGAAGCCCATAACTCCAAATATTCTATTCATCCAGGTGCCACTAAGGTGTACCGCGATCTGCGGGAAGTCTATTAGTGGAATGGTATGAAAAGAGATATAACAGATTTTGTGGCTAAGTGCCCCATTTGCCAGTAAGTCACAGTAGAAAATCAGAAACCAGGACATATGACTCAAGATATTGACATTCCTACTTGGAAATGGGAAGTGATCAACATGGACTTCATCACATGGTTACCTCGTACTCGCAGATAACATGAGTCCATTTGGGTGATAGTTGACAGAGTTACTGAGTCTTTTCGCTTTTTGGCAGTCAAGACTGCAAAGTCGGTGGAGGACTACGCAAAGCTTTACATTAATGAGATTATGAGGTTGCATGGGGTTCCTTTGTCTATCATCTCAGATAGAGGTCCTCAGTTTACCTCTCATTTTTGGAAGTCATTTTAGAAAGGTCTTGGTACTCAGGTTAACTATAGCACAACATTTCATCCACAGACGGATGGAAGCAGAGCATACCATTTAGACCTTAGAGGACATGTTGAGAGCTTGTGTGATCGATTTCAAGCGTAGTTGGGATGATCACCTTTTTCTTATTGAGTTCTCTTATAACAATAGTTATCGTACCAGCATTCAGATGGCCCCTTATGAGGCATTGTATGGGTGTAGATGCAGATCTCATGTTGGCTGGTTCGAAGTAGGTGAAATAGCCTTGATAGGGATAGATTCAGTCCTCGATGCTATGAAGAAAGTGCAACTCATTAGGGATTGACTTAAGACAGCCCAGAGTCACCAGAATTCTTATACAAATGTAAGGAGAAGGAAACTAGAGTTCCAAGTTGATGATTGGGTTTTCCTGAAAGTGTCACCTATGAAGGGGGTGATGAGATTTGGCACGAAAGGGAAGCTCAGTCCTAGATACCGAATCTTGAAAAGGATTGGTAAAGTGTCTTATGAGTTAGAGTTGTCAACATATTTAGTAGCAGTGTATCCAGTCTTTCACATTTAACTTTTGAGGAAATATGTGTGTGATCCAGCATCCGTAGTGCCATTAGAGAGTGTGGCTGTAAAAGATAGCCTTTCTTATAAGGATGTACCAGTTGAGATTCTTGATCGTCACGTTAAAAGGTTGAGAAACAAAGAAGTTGCTTTAGTCAATGTTTGGTGGAGAAGTCGGTCCGTAGAGGGAGCTAGTTGGGAAGCAGAAGCAGCCATGAAAGCAAAGTATCCTCACCTCTTTCCTTCCGATTCCACTCCAGCTTGAGGTAATAGTTCCTCTACAGTTTTTCAGTCATTCATTTGTGAAATCAGTCTTAGTATCACGTTCCTTCAGTTTGTATTGCATTTTCAGTGTATTTGCATGTTCTTGGAACTCAGTTCAGTTAGAGATCAGTCTTCAGTGTTTATTGGTAGGGTTGTATCTCATACCCTCCATTTCATCTAGTTTAGTCTTCATTTGAGGACGAATGATCCCAAGAGGGAGATATTGTAACACCTCAAAAACCATGCCTAGAAAAATTTTGCAGAAAACTACCTGAAGCAGTGACAGGGTCCATAGTCCGTTGACCTACCCGTGGTCTTGAATTGGATTCCACCAGGTCTAGACTTTAGACCACAGGACCCTTCACGGGCTGTGGTCATGATGATGGGTCGTGGTGGCGCCCGTAGAGTCGAGGCAGTAGCCCCCCTAGCTAGCCCCTTAGACCTTCACGCCCAAGTGAAGATCATGAGGGCCTTCATGGTTCGTGGTCCCTTACACGAGTCGTAGAGTGGCCCGTGAAGGCTAACCAGTAGCCCTAAAAACCAGAACCTCCAGACCTCAGCACAAGTGAGGACCACGGGGATCTTCATGGCCTGTGATCCTCCACACGGGCCATGGTAGTGGCTCGTGGACCGGCCCTCAGAACCATAGGACAAAGTGAAGAGCACGAGGGCCTTCACGGTCTGTGGCCCCTTTCACGATCGGTGAAGGTGGCCGTGGTCAGCCCCATCTACAACGTAAATCAGGGGTCTTTTAGTCTTTTCCTATTTCGTTCGACCACTAAACTACGTCATTTTAACCCTATACTATGTGGTTTTTATTAGTTTTAGGCTAGAAACATAACTAGAACTTACTCAAGTCAGATCTTTCATCAAAATCTTAGAAAATTAGAAGCAAGAGAAGAGAAGAGGTCGACCAACCCTAGTTCAAGAACGTAACAAGTTTCCTTCCGTTATAGCCCCGAAATCGAAAGATTTCTCCGTGGAATTTGTCACCAGGTATGTGGGATTTCACTAGTGGGTTCCTTTCACCTATTAGGTCCCCAGATTTAAGTTAGATTCTTAATTCCCTCAAATGTCATCTAGACCTAGGGTTTCTTGAATGTTAGAATTGTTGGGTTTTAGCTGTTAGAATGCTCCAAATCAGATTACTATGTTATTACTCAGTTTATTGTAGGAATTTCAGAATCCTAGCTATGTATTTCTTTAGTTCATGAATTACACATACTAGGTCAGATATTTCAGTATTTCAGATATACATGCCTCAGTCTTAGATGTGTCATTATCAGTCTATTAGTGTGCATTCTCTGTTTGCATGTCATTTTGAGCTATCCAGTATATCACATAAATTTAGTCATAATGTGTTAATCACTTAATCTATTGGGAGTAGCTTAATACAGGGTTGGGCTAGGGTCAGTCACCCATATAGTCCCAGAACTACAATCCACCTAGGTTGTATATCCCCTCTGTGGGCATCATTTTAGTGATACGCCAGCATGCCTCTATCCTTTGGCCGGGTATATTGGGTCTTCTCGATGGGGCGGATACATCAGACTCCACATTTGACTCATATGGTTTTATTATCGGTTATTAGTAGCTCCCACAGTTCAGTCAGATCCTATTGCATTGACCATGTTTCAGTATTCAGTCTCAGCATGTTATAATCTGGTCATCGCATTCAATTTAGTCATGTTCAGTATTTCAATATCTATATCGTGTTTAGTTTATGCTTTGCTTTATCACTTGTTCAGTTATATGCTTTGTTCAACTTTACTCTATCTTGCATGCTCAGTACCTTTCAAGTGCTGACACATATATTGGGCTACATCTTCTCGTGATGTAGGTTCAAGTCCTCAGCAGTCAGATCACACTTAGATCGGTTCTCGATCTCCCGTTTAGCAGTATCAGTGGTGAGTCCTCATTCTTCAAGGACAATAGTCATGCTATTTTCTTCAGTATTTTAGTCTTTCAGTTTCAGTTTTGCTAGACTTAGCTGGGGTATGTCCCAACATTTCTAGTTAGTTAGAGGATATTTTCAGACATAGTTAGATTCAGCTTAGTATTTGAGTTTGATGTTTCTTTTGTATTAAACTCTCATATTTGATATATTCAGTTTTAGTACATGGGTATTCCCCATTACATTCATTTTTATGATTTAGCTTCTGCATCAGTTATTATTATCTTAGTATGCTAATGTCATGCCAGCATTGTTAGCTTGGGGTCACTTGTGATCCAATGTCCCGTGTCCGCATATCGGGGGTAGCTTGGGGCATGCAATTTTAGGGTTTATAGGATTTAGGGTTTCCTAGGCTTTACATTTAGGATCTAGGGTTTTAGGTTAAGGTTTAGGGTTTTGGGTTTTATTTAGGTTTAGGGTTTAGGGCTTTGGTATTTTTAGGTTAAGATTTTTTAGGGTTTTGTAGGTTTAGAGTTTACTGTTTACTATTTTTAGGGTTTAGCATATATGATTTCGGGCTCTATAAGGTTTAGAGCTTAGTGTTTTTTTAGGTTTATGTGTTTTTTTTGTTTTTAGGGTTTTAAAGGGTTAAGTGTTTCTTAGGGTTTAGGGTTTTGTGTTTTTTTGTGTTTTTTAGGTTTAGTGTTTATGGATTTTTAGGATATAAGGTTTTGAGCTTATGGTTTTGAGGGGTTTTAAATGGTTTTTAGGGTTTATAGGTTTAGGATTTAGTGTTTTTGGTTTGGGTTTAGAGTTTTTGGTTAGGGTTTTATCTAGATTTTAGGGTTTATCTAGGATTTTAGGGTTTAGGGTTTTGGTTTTTTAGGTTAAGATTTTTAGGGTTTTATAGGTTTAGGGTTCAGGGCTTAGGGTTTTTTGTGTGTTTTTATGTGTAGGGTTTATGATTTTTTCTGATTTATGGTTTAGAGGTTAGAGTTTGTAAGGTTTTAAATGGTTCTTAGGGTTTATTTTAGGGTTTATAGGATTAAGGGTTTAGGGTTTATTAGATTTTGGGTTTAGGATTTAGGGTTTTTTGGTTTACGATTTTTTAGGCTTAGGGTTTTGTAAGGGTATTAAATGGTTATTAGGGTTTATAGGATTTAGGGTTTCTTAGGGTTTATGGTTTAGGATTTAGGGTTTTAGGTTAGGGTTTAGGGTTTAGGGCTTATGGTTTTTTGATGTTAGGTTTAGGGTTTTAGGTTTAGGGTTTAGGTTTATTGCTTAGGGTTTTTTTGGTTTAGGGTTAGGTTAAGGGTTTTATCTAGGTTTTTTAGGGTTTATGGCTTTGGGTTTTGTAGGTTATGGTTTTTCTAGGATTTTGTAGGTTTAGGGTTTCAGGCTTATGATTTTTTTGTGTTTTTAGGGTATAACATATACGATTTAGGACCTTATAGGGTTTTGAGCTTTAGAATTTTTTAGGTTTAAAGGTTTTTGTCCTTTTTAGGGTTTGTAAGGGTTAAGTGTTTCTTAGGGTTTATGTTTAGTGCTTAGTTTTTTTTTGTTTGTTTTTTAGGTTTAGAGTTATTGGTTTTTTAGGATTTAGGGTTTGAGTATAAGGTTTTGTATGGTTTTTAGGGTTTTTTTATAGTTTAGGACTTGTTAGTGCTTTAGTTTAGGATTTAGGGTGTTAGGTTACGGTTTAGGGTTTAGGGCTTATAGTTATTTTAGGTTTAGGATTTTAGGTTAAGTGTTTTTTCTAGGTTTTTAGGCTTTAGGGCTTGGGTTTGTAGGTTACGGTTTTTTTAGGGTTTTATAAGTTTAGGGTTTTAGGGCTTTGGTTTTTTTTGTGTTTTTTAGGGTTTAATATATACGATTAGGGATTTATAGGGTTTAGAGCTTAGAGTCTTTTAGGTTTTTAAGGGTTAAGTGTCACTTATGGTTTCTATGGTTTAGGGCTTAGGGCTTAGGATTTTTTTTGTGTTTTTAGGTTTAAGTTTTATGGATTTTTAGGAATTAGGGTTTAGAACTTAGGATTTTGTAGGGGTTTTAAATGGGTTTTAGGGTTTATTTTTGGGTTTATAGGATTTAGGGTTTCTTAAGGTATAGGGTTTAGGGTTTCTTAGGGTTTTAGGTTTAGGATTTAGGGTTTTAGGTTAGGGTTTAGGGCTTAGGTTTTTTTTAGGTTTAGGATTTTAGGTTAAGGGTTTTGTTTAGGTTTTTAGGATTTAGGGCTTTGGGTTTTTAGGTTAAGTTTTTTAGGATTTTATAGGGTTTAGGGTTTTTTTTTGTGTGTTTTTAGGGTTTAGCATATACGATCTACGACTTTATAGGGTTTCGAGCTTAGAGTTTTTTCAAGTTTAGGGGTTTTTAGTTTTTTTTAGAGTTTTTAAGGGTTCAGTGTTTCTTAGGGTTTTTAGGGTTTAGGGCTTAGTTTTTTTTGTTTTTTTTTAGTTTAAGGTTTTCAAAATTTCAGGATTTAGGATTTAGAGCCTAGGGTTTTTAAGGGTTAATGTTTCTTAGGGTTTCCTAGGGTTTAAGGCTTATGGTTTTTTTTTTTGTGTTTTTAAGGTTTAAGGCTTAGGAATTTATAGGAGTTAGGGTTTAGAGCTTATGGTTTTGTAGGGGTTTTAAATAGGTTTTAGGGTTTATTTTTAGGGTTTATAGGATTAGGGTTTCTTAAGGTTTAGGGCTCTTAGTGTTTTAGGGTTAGGAGTTTAGGGTTTAGGGCCTATGGTTTTTTTATCTTTCGGGTTTTAGGTTAAGTTCTTTATGTAGGTTTATAGGGTTTAGGGCTTTGGTTTTGTAGTTAAGGTCTTTAGGGTTTTAGTAGGGTTTATGGCTTTTTTTTTTTGTATTTTTTAGGGTTTTATATATACGATTTAGAGATTTATGGGTTTAGAGATTAGAGTTTTTCAGGCTTATGGGTTTTTGGGTTTTTAAGGGTTAAGCGTTTCTTATGGTTTTCTAGGGTTTAGGGCTTACGATTTTTTACGTGTTTTTTAGGTTTAAGGTTTATGGATTGTTAGGATTTAAGGATTAGATCTTAGGGTTTTGTAGGGGTTTTAAATGGGTTGTAGGGTTTGTTTTAAGGTTTATAGGATGTAGGGTTTCTTAAGGTTTAGGGTTTAGGGTTTCTTAGGATTTAAGGTTTTAGGGTTTTTTTTAGGTTTAATGTTTTAGGTTTAGGGTTTTATATAGGATTTTAGGGTTTAGGGCTTTGGGTTATGGTTTTTAGGGTTTTATAGGTTTATGGTTTAGGGCTTCAGGTTTTTTTGTATGTTTTTTTAATGGTTTAACATATATGATTTAGGGCTTTATAGGGTTTATAGCGTTGTTATTTTTAGGTTTATGGATTTTTGGGTTTTTTAGGGTTTTTAAGGGTTAAGTGTTTCTTAGAGGGTTTTAGGGTTTAGGGCTTAGAGCTTAGGGTTTTTTAGGGTTTATAGGATTAAGTTTTACGGTTTAGGGTTTCTTAGGGCTTTAGGTTTAGGAATTAGGGTTTTAATTAGGGTTTATGGTTTTTGGTTAGGGTTTAGGGTTTTTTAGGGTTTATA